>NW_011501147.1:5004-56430 GCF_000495115.2 Populus euphratica | reverse complement strand
CCCACCAGCTAAGCAAAATGAGGTAAAACCAGGAACAAAGCAATCCTGAGACGATATAATGGAGATGCGGGGGATCGAACCCCGTGCCTCTCGCATGCAAAGCGAGCGCTCTACCATTTGAGCTACATCCCCATCTTGTGAATTCCCTAGGAACATTTTATATAGCTAATATATTTGAGCACAAACTTATATAATCTCAGTGTTGGCTGCTGCCGCTACTTGTTTCCGTTTTCCCGCCATGACTGGAATGGAAATCGACAGAGAGAAAAATATCCAGAGAAAGCATTCCGCTTACCAATCTCTGGTCGCTATTTCCCATTATCTCTTTCTTTCTCATTCTTCTTCAGTTTCTTTTACGTCCCAAAAATGTCATTAGTTTCTTTCTTTTTCCTTTTGTTTTCTAGGAAGTGTGAACTTATAATTGCTAAAATTGCAGGATGAGACCTTTGATATTCAAAACGAGACCTATAGAGGCCAGCAATATAGTCAAATTTACTTTGCTCGTCTTCACTTGATGAGAACACTGCTTTACTCGCTCATTACCCATTGGAAACCCCATGTCCCTGGTACCTCTCTTTCTTTCTTTCTTTCCTTTTTTTCCCCTTGTTGAATTGAAGTTAAAGTTTTCTTCTTTTTTTTTTATTAGGTGATGTGTGTTTGATTTGTGTTTTTAGCTTACTTATGGATTTAGGGTTGTAATTTTGGATGTGGGGGAGGAGTAATTTCTGATATGTTTCTCTTAGAGCATTTTAATTTTTAACTGAGTTGTCTTTAAGAGTAAAGTTGGGGTTTTATGTGGGTTTCTTGTTATTTTGCTGATTGGTTGGTAGGTAAGAGGGAATCTGTAGGTTATGGTGGTATTTAGGGCTTAGGGTTTTGGTATATTTTTTTGTTGGTTTTTGTTGATTTATTTCATAGAAAATTTGGAAAATTTGTCTTTCTGTAATTGCTCCTAGAATTTCAATGGAATTGGTTGTGAGGTTTGATATGTTGATTGACAGAGGCCAATTGTACATGGTGTTGGTAAATTTCCTGAGTGGTGTATTTTTCAATTTCTTCTTTTCCCTCATTTGTAAAGGTCTTGGATGTAGGTAGTTTGGATTCTTAATGATGTGATGATGTGACATTGTTATAAGATGCATGGAGTGGTCTTTATTGACCAGCTTCTTTTTGTTGTAGTTTGTACAGTTTTGGGGTTGGAAGAAGGCAAGGAATGCATCATTGTTGGGACCCTGTACAAGCACATGAAACTTAAACCTTGTGTCCTTGATGAATATTCTAAGGAGGTATTTGGTTGTTAATAATGAATTTCATGACGTTGTCATTTATATCTTTTTTTCTTGAAATTGAGAAAGAAATTGTACGTTGCAAGGGTGTTTGATTTTTTAAACTTGAGTGCAATGTGCAGAGATCTGCAGTGCCTCTTGTCAAGCCTCACAACTTCATGCATCCGGATGATCATTTGGTTTTGGAAGATGAAAGTGGAAGGGTTAAGCTTGGTGGCACAGTGCTTTCACCTTCAAAATATGTTACAGGTACCTCTCATGTACAAAAATAATAAATTCTTGTGAGGTCAAATGCAGTTTGTTGGAAGCTATTAGAGAGGTACAACTTTTTTTGTTTTGGAACAAATTGGTAAAGCCTGCTTAATCACTGTTTTTTCCAGTTGTTGTGTTCATGTTTTTGTCAAGCATTATCTTTCTATGACATGAAAATCGTGTGGTAATAATTTCGGTCTCCTCATGCTTTTGTATTTAATGATGAATCTGTGGTTGGACTGGAATTGTGTGGACGGCTAGCCTTGTTTGGCATTGATGTCCAACCATATTTTTGAAAAATTATGAATTTTTTTTAGCTTCATATTTTTTTTGATATTTTTGGATTGTTTTAATGTGTTCATGTCAAATAAATTTTAAAAAATAAAAAAGATTATTTTGATGCATTTCCAAGTGAAAAACACTTTAAAAAGCAACCCCTATCACACTTCCAAACAAGCGTACATGGAAATACTTGTTTTCCACAACCTTTTGAGCAATATGATTTTGAATATTTTATTTGTCTCACAAACCGGTTTCACATTGATATGATGCATTTGATAGGCGGTGTCGTTGCTTTGCATGGAAAGGAAACTACTGCTGGTGACTTTTTGGTTCTGGATGTCTTTGAAGCTGGTTTAGCACCACAAATGGAGCCCCAACTTAAATCAAGTATGATATAAATTATATTTCTGGCATCCATATTCATGATTTCTACTTGGATCAGATATATACAAATCTTTCTGTTTCTTGGTTATCACATCCTTATTCATTAAGTGTTTTTGAAGATGTATTCATCTGCATTGTAATCATCATCTATACGTGCTTTAGAATTAAAAGAATTACATACAACTGAAGATAAATTTGAAATTAACAGAAAAAAGATTATATAGACAGAAGTATTTTGGAATTAGCATGGAGTTTCTGTTACAAGGGATTGTAACATATGAGAAATGCATCTGGGACTAATTTCACAAAATATTACTTGAAAGATCATAAAAATGTCGTCCAGACACCTACTTAGCTGTTGAAACACCAAATGGGAATTCCAAGTTGCTTCCTTTGTAGATGAATCACTTAATGCCCATTTGAACAGAGTAGACTTTGTCCATTCTTAAGTTCGATATTTGCATTCCATTTACCATGTCATCTTTTGGAAGCCCCTCCTTTTACTCTTCTTTTGGAAGTCAAATTGTCTTTTAGACCTGGCACTTATTATTCACAGGCGAGGACAAGTATGTTGTTTTTGTTTCTGGTGTAAGTGTTGGAAGCAGCAAATCAAATCCTCTCCAATTTCAGCTTCTTGTGGATCATATAACAGGACATCTGGGAGATGATCAGGTTTTTACAGTTTCTTTCCTACACCCCCCCCCCTCTCCCAAAGGTTGTTCTGCTTATCTTGCATTCTTAAAATCCTTAAATGACCAGGAACAGGGTATTGCGGCAGAGATAGTTCATGTTGTGTTTGCAGGTAATTCAGTGGAAATTCCATCTGGTCTTCTAAATGGACAGGTAACATTTTATATATTTTCTGTCTACTTTGTGCATGTTCAGATCTGAAGTTTTCCTTTTCAATTCTTGTCTCATCTTTTCATAAGATGCTCTGTGCTATTGTCTTTGTATTTTCCTACCTGTTTGAAATGGTGCAAAAGTGAAAGCTAGTGCTCTGATGGTAGCGATGCTATTTTTGCAATATTGATTAAACCTGAATGAGATATTAATGTCTGGAGGGGAGAGAGAGTGCATACTAACCAACTATTATAAGAATTAAAAACATGTAAATAATTTGCTTTATGGGCTCAAATATTTAATGGGATTTTTTATGTCATGTCACCTAAACAATGTTTGTCCCTTGGTCATTTTGGCAGAATTTAGCTTCAAAGGATCAATCTAGGCTCTCTGAACCAGTTCAGGAGCTGGATATTTTGTTGACTCAGGTTGTTTTTGTTATTTTGACTGATAACTAACAACTTTTATTTACGTTTTGTTCTCCCATTTTGTCTTTCTTTTGGATCTGTTTGTCATGGTCTCATTGTTTAAAACCTCTGTTTAGATTGCTGCAGGTGTGTCTGTGGATATCATGCCAGGATCTAATGATCCAGCAAACTTCGCTTTACCTCAACAGGTTTGCCCTTTCTTATGTTTTTCCTTCTTTTGGGAATTTATGTGCATCCTCACTTCAACTTGAAAGATTTTTTTCTCTATCCATTTCTTTTCAGCCTTTGAACAGATGCCTTTTTCCTGGATCAAGAGCGTATAACACTTTTAATTCGTGTACTAATCCTCATTGTTTTGAGCTTGATGGTGTCAGGTAAGAAATGAGTGCATAATTCAACAATGAATTGTGATAATTAGATGCCTTTTGACAATTGTTTTTGGTCCGTTTCAGGTTTCTTGGAACATCAGGCCAGAACATTGATGATCTTAAGAAGTATTCAGAAGCAAGGGATGAGCTTGAATTAATGGAAAGGACATTAAAGTGGAGGCATCTGGCACCAACAGCACCTAACACACTCGGTAGAAGCACCTGCTATGATTTGGCGATTCATTTTTCATTTTTCTTATGTTAGCTTGATTGTTTGAAAACTTAGATAACACTATATTCAAACAAAGAGAACAGGAATACTTGCAATTAAAATTCTGATTTCTTCCATGAGCTCCTAGTTCAAGAATCCACTCTAATCAATGTCTTTCAGGTTGTTACCCTTTCACTGATAAAGATCCTTTTTTGATTGAGAGCTGTCCGCATGTTTACTTTGTTGGTAACCAAGATAAATATGGAACTCGCATTTTAAACGGTATTCTCTCATGAACTCATACATAATAAATAAGGAAAAACAGGTCTAATCTGTAGTTGAATTTTCTTAAATTTACAGTTAGATTTAATGTTGCCTTAAATTGCAGGTTCAGAAGGGCAGTTTGTGAGACTTATTTCCATTCCTAAATTCTGTAATACTGGAATTGCGGTTGTGGTAAGTTTTTGTATGTTATTATAATTCTCAAAGTTATTAAGGATCTGAAACAACCATACCTGAACTTTATTATGCAAACTTTTAGCATGCATGATTAGATGTGGATCCATGTCTTGCATTTTGTTCCTTTCCTGGATTTGGAAGATATGTAATTCCTCCTCTTTCTGATTTACTTATCTTTTTGTTTCATTTGTTTTATAACAACAACAAAGCCTCCATTGCAAACCGGTTGTGGTCGGCATTATGGATCTTCTGTTTTTTTTTTTCTTTTAGAAGGGAAGTAAAAAACGCTTATGTTAAAATTAAAAAAAGAAAGAGAGAAGATAAGTCTATTGTCAGAAAGATGAAAGATAGAATCATTTAACCTACATTTTAGGATTGTTTAGTTAATTTATTTTTGTTTACTCAAATAAGTTTATCAGAAAGATGAAAGCAAGAGACGGATTTGGTGGGACAATAAGGAATGTTAAAATCATCAGCGTTACTTGGTTAATATTATTACACTGCTAATAACAATGTTAAAATGACTCTAGATTAGATACGTGAAACTATATTACATTTGTAGTTCTGCCTGAACAAGGCCTCTGATTACCAATCCTCTTTACATTTTAAATTTTGGTCCATTCGTTTAGTAGGGAAACTCACCAAAGAATGATAAGAGAGATTAATAGTTAGAAATGGGCACAAAAATGTAGTTTCATCACTCAAGTGTTGTGAGATAGGGAGCACAAAGTTTGTAGCTTTTCTTCTTTTCAGTTTCTTTCTATGAACTTCTCTTTCAACAATGTTTGCCATTAACAGTAATTTTCATACATTTTGCAGCTTAATTTGAGAAATCTGGAATGCCATACTCTCAGTTTTGGTGCTCAATTCAGCCCTTAAAAACGTTCTATGATGTATGATATCTGTGTTACTGAAGGGACTAGAACTGCTAGGACGTTATCACTGCCTAATGCACTGTCTGAAGCCTGCCACCAGTAGATTAATTGGACTATACATAATCTCCATCGGAAGATGTCTGCCAGCAGGTTTTCCAACTGCCTAGACGGTATTTCTTTCTTGCAGGATGTTTTGTAATTTTGGAGGGCCTTCTTGTGAATTGTATGTAGGTCTTGTACATTTTGAAATGTAGGTGAACCTTTCTGAACTTAAAATTCCAGGGACGCATTGCGGTACCTGAAAGGAATGGTGCACGTATTGTCATTGTCTGAACTTTGTTGTTTTTCAGGGCACAATTGAACTCCATGATTATAGTTCTAGTTTCACAAATCTCCCTCTTTTGAGAGTGGGCTTGAGCTGCTTAGGTCTTGATGAACATGATGACAACTTCTGTAGCCATGAATTCATAGAAGGCCCTCTATCATTCAACATGATGATAATAATCATTTCACAAAATGGAACTAGCGGTCAATGAGCTTTTTCCTCTACTCAAAGCACGTCACCGATAAAACGTTGAGTGCAAAGGCATTTTTATGGCAGTCTCGTTTGCATGAATAGACTTTAGTAGCATTCGATAAATCAATTGGGTGGCACAAAACAATACCTGGTAAGCAAGCCCATCCTGTCAAATCCCCAATCATGGGCAGCCCGATTCTTATTACATGTTCCATTCCCTCCTCTCAGGGGAAAAACAAAAAAAACACCCAACCTTGCTACTGACAATTTTATCAGCAAGAACATGCGTGGCGCGCATTTCTAGTCGAAGTCCGAATTAATGTAAATCTTATCATTGTCAATCACCAATAAATCCCATGTCAATGCCAACTTATTGTCCAGTTAACCCCATTATTCCCTCCTCTAACGGCTATATTTTCTATTTCAATTATTCAAATCATCCCTGTTTCTCAACGGTCCATTTCTCACATAACACCAAAGTCACTACCCTACAAAACCAGCTCCTCCATATATACACATTTCCCTGTCACCATGACATTACCCCTCTTATCTCTCAATCACCCTCTTCCTGTCTCTCTCTCTCTCTCTTCAAAATGGGCACTGTTAATAATGACTCTAGTAGTACTACAGTTCAACATGTAACCAAGAAATCTTCGGATGAGTTGCTGAGGAAATTTGCGGAAGAAATGAGTGATGATGATGCTAATGATGCTAAGAAATTGGAGCTGGCGAGGGTGTTAAAAAGGACAAAAAGGAGGAAGACAAGAAGGGATCTCGAAAGTGGTAATTTATGCGAAAGTCCATCACATTGTAAGTCGAGTTCCAGCTTAGTAGAGAGGAGGTCACTTCTTCATCCGGTGACAAGGAAATCTGTATTGCTGAGGCAACTTGGGATCGGAAGGTTACAGCTCAAAGCAAGGGATACCAAGAGCAAGTCAATCTTGGCTTCCATTGAAAAGGTGAGACGTTCTCCTACTATTCTCCAGTCATTCATCATTAGAGCAATATCTCATTAACTACTAATAGCGTTCTCGAAAATTTATTTACTTTTTTTGATTGGTGTTGTTGGTTCGAATCTGGATCCACATGTTTTATTTTACTAATCAAAACTTCTCACAATGCAGACATGGCGCAGGACTGTAGAAGGAGCCTCAAAAGTACTCATGGAGAAGCATTACAATCGACACAGGCGTTTGATTAACGATATGATCTAGCTCGTGGTATATTTAAGTAGCAGTTATTTAAGTATGAACTTAAAAAAAGAAAAACAGAGAGAGAAGGAGGTTTAATTTTTGTTAATATCAAACATCAAATTCACACATTTCTTTTTTTACTCATATTAGTTTTCAAGCTTCAAGCTAAATTCCAAGTCGATCAATCTTGCTTTTATATTTTTTTCCTCTTGTTGTCTTCACCACAGCAACTGCTGTGAGAATGTAATAATAAGGAGGTGAGATAATCAAGAAATCTTACCACTCCTTCTATCTTTCTTGCCAATTGTATTAGTGACGGACGCGTTTCTTTAAAATTTAAATATTTTATATTTAAAATTAATTATTTTTTATTTTTTTAAATTTCTTTTATGTGCTATGTTGGAATAATTTTAAAAATTATTTTAATATTTTTTTAAATAAAAATTATTTTAATATTTTTTAAATAAAAAATTATTTTAATATTTTTTTAAATAAAAATTATTTTAATATTTTTTTAAATAAAAAATATTTTAAATCACAGCCAATCATATTATCAAACATGCCTTAACTTTTAAAAATAAAATAAATATTATTAAACATACCCCTGCAACTAAGCTAAGAAACGCAGAACAACACATGATTAGTGACTGTCACTAGCTCTTGGAGGATATATTTTTCATGTACAATGATGTTGTCTTCTTGTTGTTGTTGTTATTATTTGATAAAATCAACTAGCTTTTGGGAGATATATTTTTCATGTACGATGACACTATCTTATTGTTGTTATTATTATTATTCGATGAAATGGGTCCAGAATCCATGGCCAAGGGGTCCAACGTCCATGATCGATGAAGTGTATCCAAATAACATATGTTATTAATCTATACATCAGCAAATCTTATTCGTTATCAAATCAAATTGATGGGCCATGAAAAGATCACAAGATGCTAATTACACGATCCCAGCAGTAATAGCCTTCAAAAGTTCATCTCTCTTTGTCACCTCCTGATCCATTGGTTAGTTCTATGCTCCATTCACCCAAGTCACATATAATTTCTCACATAAGTCTAAGGCAAAGAGCATCGACGAATCGCTGGTAGCTAGGCTAGATTAGACCTATCACCTAAGTCCATTTGCCGGTAGCTAGGCTAGATTAGACCTATCACCTTAAGGCAAGAGCATCGGCAAATCGCTGGTAGCTAGGCTAGATTAGACCTATAAAATGGCTAGAGCAGAAAACTCAACCAACAGGAACTACTTTTTCATTTTCAAAGTCGCCGCACCACACACCTAGGAGTATATTTTCAAGCAAAAAGAAAAACCCTTTTTCATCTGATAATGTACAGTGAAGAAATCAACCATATCTTTTATTGCAATGATGTTGTTGGCAATTCTTAGCTAGAAATAGATTGGAGGAGATTCGCAGGTAAAAAACCAAAATACAATGACGGTCATGTGATCCAAAAGAGCCCATGTCACATGTCTCAAGTGTTTGCCCTAACCTTTAGATTATGGAAAACAACTTGCCTCTACCACACTTGCTTGTCTTCCTCCCCTCTATTAATACGAACAGCAAAGTTGTAATTGCCATTCCACCTACTCAATCACACACGTCTTATATCAAAGCCATTTCATTGGATTGGATGGTTAAGATTGCCTTGGCCATGTTGAGCTTGTCACCCCCTCCCTTCTTCCTCACTCCCCAGTCCCTTTTTCTTATTTGATTCTGTGAAATGCAGAGGCAGGCATGAGAGCCAAGAGAGACTTGGATTTTTAACATCTTGAACTGAAGAGAATATGTTACTTATTAACTACTAGCATAGAGCATCCTCATTCCCATCATCTAAATTGCTTGTTTGGTCCATAGCTTGCAAATGATTAAAGATCACAATGATGTATTAGCTGCTAAAACCTTACCAAAACCAGTTTGGTAATGAAGATTTGCTATAATGGTTAGGGTTTGAGTAAAGTGTTTGCATCTTTATAATCACTCTAATGATCACTTGCAGATTTTTGCTAATGAATTTTATTGTCGTAGATTTATAACATTTTTGCTTTTGTGGATTATTGTAATATATAGACAATCTAGATTATCTTTTTAGATTTAAATGGTGTTTCATTAAAATTTAATATGTTTTTTTTAATTAATTTTTTTATATTTTTGAATTATTTTAATATGATAGTATTAAAAATAATTTTTAAAAATTAAAAATTATATTAATACATTTCTAAAAATTAAAAATCCATCATATTGTCGTATAATTCAACCAAATTGATAAGTTTTCACTCGATAGGCTGAAATCTTATCAAATATCGAATCTTATAAAAGGTCATTTCCCTTATTAAAGGGACTTGCCCAAATGAATACATATCTTTCATTTCATACAAGGAGGCTCCCACACCAAGCGAGCACATACAATTTTTCTCATGCAAGGTTCATCACTCCCAGCAATCTGTAAGCAAACTATAGCATTTAGATGTCTACAATTTTAGTTCAAGTTTTGAAGAAGAAGACCAAAGGTAAGTGGACTTCTGCTCTCTTTGTCTCTTTTAATAATAATAATATTTAAAAAAAAAACACAACACAACAGAGAAGTAGTAGAAGAAGAGAGAAAAAAACAAACAAACAAAAAACCAAACCCATTGTCAACTTTCCCCTCCGCAGCTCTCCCCTTTTCGTCTTAACTGCCCGAAGTCCAGATCTTTATCCAGTCTCTCTCTCTCTCTCTGAGCCAAAGTCTGCAAATTTTTTCACTCTTCACTCTCACTCCCAGTCTCCCCAACATGGACCATCAATCTTTTGTAGTTTCTTGTTCTTGAATTATTAAAATCTCACAGTTCTCTTTACATTGCCTTGCTTTGACCCCTTTCTTTCGAGGTTTCTATCTCGAAGCTCGAATCTTTATTGACCCAAATCTTGAAAACTCTCAATCTATACAATATCTAGGCCAAACGGTTTATTTATTTAATTAAAAAAAGTGGGTTTTGTTTTGTTTTGTTTCTCAACAGGAAATGAGGGATGTTGTCGTGGCTAACAAGAATAGCAATGGCTTGTTGGAGACCAGGGAGGCAATATGCACGTATGAGCAAGGATGACATTTTAAATGATGATGATGATTCTACTACTGCCGACTCTCTTCTATGGTCTAGAGACCTTGAGAAACACTCTTTTGGAGAGTTCTCTTTTGCTGTGGTTCAAGCCAATGAGGTTATTGAAGATCATAGTCAAGTAGAGACTGGTCGTGATGCTACTTTTATTGGTGTTTATGATGGTCATGGTGGACCTGATGCGTCTCGGTTCATATCTGACCATTTGTTCTTAAATCTCATGAGTGAGTTTTTTTTTTCTTCTTTTTTTGTTAATTTTCAGGTTTGTTCTTGTGCTTAGTTGTTGAGTTGAGATGACTTTTGTTGTATGATTAGTAGTTTTACGTGTGATGTTAATGTGAATGTGAATTGATTTTATATGCTTTAGAACAAGTTTGGATTTTGTCTGTTAGTTTTATTGGCTTTTTGGTGGAATTGATTGTAAGTATGGGGTTTGACTAGGTGAATCTGTTTACTTTTGTGGCTGGTGTCAATTTGAAGGAATTTGTACATCTCTTCGATACAATCTGATTGGTTTCTCTATGAATTTAATTATTGTTTTGTTGCGAGTCGAATTGATTTCTTGTGAGTGATTGTTGCCAGTGTCAACTACTTCTAGTGTTGCTGTTTTTACATTAGTTTGTTTGGTTAAGTTTAGTATTGTAAGGCAAAATTTTGAAGATCTATGGTAACTGGTAAGAGTGGTTTTCATTATGATGGTTATGTGGATGGATGCTTCTTCAGCCTGCTCCGTAGTTTTGTGCATGTCCGTGATGATGGTTGATTACCAAAATTGAACATGGTCCATTGTGTGGTAGCTCGTCACCGATTATTTGTTTTTGGGAAAAGAATTACGGAAAAGGAAGTAAATAATGCTTTCAGTGTTGAAACTGTTACGACATGTATTATATTTAATGCTTTTCCAGGCAACATTCTCTATGTGATGAACCATGAGCAATTATTGCTTTGTAGGGCATGCCAGAGAAAGAGGAACCATCTCTGAAGAAATCCTTATAAGTGCCGTCTCTTCAACTGAGGATGGGTTTCTTACTCTTGTCCGTAGGTCATGCGGAATAAAACCATTGATTGCAGCAGTTGGATCTTGTTGCTTGGTTGGAGTCATCTGGAGAGGGACATTATTTGTTGCTAATCTCGGTGATTCTCGAGCTGTAATTGGCTCTTTAGGTAGATCGAATAAGATAGTTGCCGAGCAGTTGACCAGGGATCATAATGCTAGTATGGAAGAGGTTAGACAAGAACTAAAATCCTTGCATCCAGATGATTCACATATTGTTGTTATGAAGCATGGAGTATGGCGAATCAAAGGCATTATTCAGGTTTGCTTCTATTCTTAGGTTATTAACTGCCTTCTCACTTTGAAATTATGATGCATACTCACTGTCTCTTCAATTCATTCTCTCTTAAAGTTGTTCTTCAATCTGGAAAATGTCTCGCTTCCTTAAGCAAGTGGATACAAATTTTGGTGTTTATAATTTTTCATTCTCTAGCTGAGGGTCCCACATTTTTTTACATAATGCAGAATAACATATGCTAGAAAAAGTCACCATATTTCAATTATCTAGGATTGCATTCGTGAACAATTCTGATTCATTATTGCTTAACCAATGCTTCTGAAAAAGTTAGGAAAATGATATAGAGATACTGGCACAAATACAAGCTTGGAATTCTCATCTTTATCAAAATCCTCACTCCCTCTCTCCTTCACTTCCTTTTTCAGTTTTCCAGCAAATCATTTTCTTAAAACCATACATTTACCTAGTTCAGGACACTTCAAAAAGGAAAATTACTTGGTTAGCTGATATTTACCAGTGGAGGTTTGCTACCTGGAAGCAATCCTCATAGTGAGACAATCTGAATCTGAATATGGTAGCCCCTTTTTTCTGGAATTCCCTCTTCCGGGAAGGTGTAGAATAAAAGAGCAATATTCAAACGCTGGTCAGATTTTCTTTTACCATTTCACCACTATCATATAAATGAAACTCAACCTTTCAGAGTATATATGTTGCATGTGCATGTATACCTTACGTGCTATGCTCATTCTGCAAACTACTGAAGATAAGAGACCTTTTTTCCAAGATTGAAATTTATTTATCTTGAAGTTAATATCTTTTTTAGTTTCATGTTAGTTTTTCTGTTTACCCCATTCATATCAGTCAATTTTCCCCAGTGTTAATTAGTTGTATTTCCTTCTGGTTTCTCTTGTTGAATTGCGTAGGTATCTAGATCTATAGGTGATGCATACTTGAAGCGGCCTGAGTTTTCTCTTGATCCTTCTTTTCCACGATTTCACCTCCCTGAACCCATTCGTCGGCCTGTCCTAACATCGGAACCATCCATATACTCAAGGGTTTTACGACCCAATGATAAATTTGTCATATTTGCATCCGATGGGCTGTGGGAACACCTAACAAACCAGGAGGCAGTGGAGATTGTGTACAATAATCCACGAGCTGTATGTATTCTCTCTTATTGCACCCAGTTTCTTTTTGGCCTTTTAAATTCAAGACACTGATATTTTGCTCCTATTTTCTTTAAATGTCAGGGAAGTGCAAGGAGACTAGTCAGAGCAGCTCTACACATGGCAGCTAGGAAGAGGGTGATGAGGTATGATGATCTTAAGAAGGTTGATAGGGGGGTCAGGCGTTTTTTTCATGATGATATAACAGTAGTTGTGATCTTTATAGACCATGAGTTGCTAGGAAATAGTACATCTGTGCCAGAGATGTCAGTGCGAGGGTTTATCGACAGTGTTGGACCATCAAACTTTAACTTTCTTCAAGGAGTTGACGCTGATGCCCGGTCCATCATCTAAACGAGCATCTGGGCACTTGAAATGGGCAGTCCAGTAGCCTAGTCGAAGGAGCAAACTTGGCAAGTTTCTGCTGTCAGTTCCCTTTTCTTCTTTTCTGCTTTTTTGCAACTTCTTATATCTTATAGTGCTGGTACCTCCCCCTTCTCTTTTCCAAGTTTTTGTGGGCCGTCGAGCCTGATTTCTTTCACTCTGATACTGTGCTCCATGTTGAAATTCTTACGAGGGAAGTTACAGTTTTTTGGGTTTGACATGTGGGACGTATACACCTGAAGTTTGTGCTATTCATACGCCATGTTTCAATAAAAAAGTGTGTTCGTCTGGTTAATTTCTATTGATGTAGAAGTATTGCAACCTAATGGAGCAAAATGATTGGATTCGTATTGTTTCAAACCAATAATAATGAATGATTATACAGCATGATCCGCTGACATAATTTTAAATGAAGTTAACAATTCTCCAAGCCTACCTTTGTACCATTCAACTAACAGTAACATTTAAGCTTCAAAACATTTCCATGCAAATTGAGCTCCGCCCAAAATTCACTCGTGCTGCAATGGCTCCATCTGGTATGGTTGTGTGGTTTTCAAGTCACTCCATGTACTGACAAGAAGCCAAGTGCCACTGAATATTTTCTTCAGGAATAGCGTTCATTTCAATTGCACAGGTAGATAAATCTTGCTGGCATCGCACTCTTGTACAGCCTTCCACGATCGTCTATATTGAGAGATGCTACAGAAACGCCCGTTCTCCATGCACCACTTCTGCTGGGTCTATCGCCATTAACATATGATCAACAAGCTGCTATATTCGAAGCTCCAGCAATTGATTTTTTTATGAGAAACGCAGAGACACTTCATAATGACTAACAGCAGCTGAGGACATTTTCACAGAATAACAATTCCTTCTCCAACCCCCTTGAGAAGACTTTAACATGTCTTCAATAAAAATCCTGATTGTTTTGTGTGTGTATTCACTCGAGCATTTGTTGGTACATTGACCAGAAAGTGAATAACAAAACAAACAAAAGTTCTTCTCATCCACCAAAGGTAATCATGCAATGATTCAGAGAGAACATTTGAGTTGCAAGTACACATGTATATGAATATAAATACTGGTTTTATTTCATAAAAATTTCTTAAAGAAACAATAAAGTAATGAATCCGAAATTAACCCAAACCAAATCAGTTAGATTCCGCAACTCTTCTACAAATCAAATAACAAAGTAAAAAATTCAAATCTTGAATTTTTCCACTCGACCTCATTTTTTTTTGTTCAGACTTTGACGGAGCAAATCACAAGATGAAAGAGCGAATGAGGAAACGAAATGCGAAGATAATTTTGCAACCACTTGATTGGAAGCCTTTTGTAATACAAAGTGTATAAAGTATGTGTTTGACCAATAGCCTCTTGCTTTGCATGATTAGAAGCACTTCCTGTGCACAATTGATGGACCGGACTCATCATACTCTGCCTTTGCAATCCACATCTGCACTCAAAAGAAAGCAAGTTTCTCCAACCAGATTAGAAAAGCACGGTCCAGAAGTGTCGTACCTGATCATGAATTCAGATATAACTTCTAACTACTCAATGTCCATCTGAAGCTTCACTATTATTCTAGTAAATCCTTCCAATCATTGCAATTAAAATTTCATATTGTTAAGCATTTAATATATAATGATGCTAAACAATACAACACAGGCATAACAATGAAGACATCAAAATGTGCAGAATCAGGTTTAAAGTTCGATCCTGTTTACTGCCCAAATATATAAGAAATAGACACGGTACCTGCTGGAAGGTGCTGAGGGATGCCAAAATGGAGCCTCCTATCCAGACACTGTACTTCCTTTCTGGTGGTGCAACCACCTTAATCTTCATGCTACTGGGAGCCAATGCTGTAATTTCCTTGCTCATCCTATCAGCAATGCCTGGGAACATAGTAGAGCCACCACTGAGAACAATATTGCCATAGAGATCCTTCCTAATATCAACATCACACTTCATGATAGAATTGTATGTTGTTTCATGTATGCCAGCAGCTTCCATCCCTATCATGGATGGTTGGAAGAGGACCTCTGGACAACGGAATCTTTCAGCTCCAATGGTGATAACCTGTCCATCTGGAAGCTCATAGCTCTTCTCAACAGATGAGCTGGTCTTTGCTGTCTCCAGCTCTTGCTCATAATCAAGAGCAATGTAGGCTAATTTCTCCTTCATGTCCCTTACAATTTCACGCTCTGCAGTGGTGGTGAAAGAGTAGCCACGTTCAGTCAAGATTTTCATTAGGGCATCAGTGAGATCACGGCCTGCCAGGTCAAGACGTAGAATGGCATGTGGGAGGGCATAGCCTTCATAGATGGGAACTGTGTGACTCACGCCATCTCCAGAGTCCAGAACAATACCTAGCCAAAACACATTGATAGTGAAAAGTATCAATTCATATCATTTCTCTATAATTGAACAGTCCAGTTGTAAATCACCAAGCTGGATAAACTATATGCTTGTTGAAGAAACTTCTTTGGTTTTCATGATCATGATCCCGGTAGATATCATATAAAATTTCCAAAACGAACTGCGGTTGTGACAACGGGTGAAATACGTTGTGCCAACTTACAAGTTAGAAATATTGAGGGCTTGACAAGTTCCCAGTAACACATTTCATTTTTTTTCTTGATCTAGATGTGCTTCTTTCCCATATATTTTGTTTATCAATCAATTAGTACAACTCCATTTTATTCTGAAAACTTGCAATGCAATAAGCCAATAACAACGTTTTAACATGCATCTATTTGAACAAAAAGCAGATACATAATGGATTGTATCACTTACCAGTTGTACGACCACTGGCATAAAGGGAAAGGACAGCCTGGATAGCAACGTACATCGCGGGAGTGTTGAAGGTCTCAAACATGATCTGGGTCATTTTCTCACGATTGGCTTTGGGATTAAGAGGAGCTTCTGTAAGGAGAACCGGATGCTCTTCAGGAGCCACACGGAGCTCATTGTAGAAGGTGTGATGCCAAATCTTCTCCATATCATCCCAATTGCTAACAATACCATGCTCAATTGGGTATTTCAAAGTCAAAATACCTCTCTTTGATTGTGCCTCATCACCAACATACGCATCCTTTTGACCCATACCAACCATCACACCGGTGTGGCGTGGGCGACCCACAATGCTAGGGAAAACAGCCCTTGGTGCATCGTCTCCGGCAAACCCAGCCTAAAAAATTTCCAGCCCAAATCAGCAATCGCTACCAATATCGCTTTAAGAATCGAATCTTAACTCCAAAATAGATCATAAATGAATCTAGCTTAATACCTTGACCATTCCGGTACCATTGTCGCAAACAAGAGGCTGAATATCTTCACTCTCTGCCATTTCCTCTCACCTGCCACATTGAAAATGCCAACTTTACATTAAAATGCTATAGAAATAGGGAATCACAACAATCTAATGTACTATTTTGACAAAAAAAATCCAAAAATAAAAATATCCCATTTCCTTTTTACAAGTAACAATCAAAATCTGAATATTCATTTTGATAAAATCACATCAAAGATCAAGACCTTGAATTAGCCCACATTTAAAGATAAAGTCTTTTGATTGTTAGAATCGATAATGCTGGATTCTAAGCTAACCCCAGATTAACAAAGAGAATAATGAAACTCAAATGAAATACCGTTTAGAAATCTGGATTCGATCTCCGCGTGGGCGTCTGTTCAAGGTACCCGCCCTCTAGTTTTAAAAAAGGGGAAGATGTGAAATGAAATTTCAGCCTCAAATGAAATTCAGCTTAAATGAACCTCAAATTTTCTTTGAATTGATCTTGGCCGTTGGTTCTCGTAATCTGATCTACGGACCCCATGACGCGTCACGCTCACTGTGTAAACAGCTGGCTCACTTTCAGTTGTTTTGCTCGTATGGACGGATTTGCTCTTGGGATTGTCGTCATGCCTCCTGTAACTTTGGATCATAAAACAAGGGCATTTTAATTGTGGGTTTTTGTTAAATTTCTTGACCACTCTCTCAAATCTCAATTTGACCGGTTCATTGTTTATCTCATTTTGAGTCGAGGGGCATGTTTGTTTTTTAAAAAAATTATTTTTTAAATTTTTTTATTATTAAAAAAAGTTGGTTAATTAAAAATAATTTTGGTTAATGAAAATATTTTCTGGTTAACAAAAAATATTTTTTAATAAAAAAAATTAACTTGATTTTCAGGAAAGTGTTTTTCTTTTTAACTGTATTTGTTTTCTAGAAAGTGATTTCCAGAAAATTACTTTCTAAATTTTTTTGTGTTTGTTTGCTGTTAAGAAAATTAATCAACGGAAAATACTTTTTAGTCAAAAAAAAAATTGGCTTGGTTTTCAGAAAAGTGTTTTTCTAGAAAATTTGGATGAAAAACACTTTCTGAAAATTATAAAAAATTTAGAAATATCATTATTTGCTGATTATATCAAATTTGATCTTTAAACTTTTGATTGCTATATATATTTTGTTTTGAATATTTATTTTTTAATTTCATCTCTTAAAATTTAATTTTTATATTAACATTGGTCCTTATTTTTATAATTTCTATTTGCTTTTTCTTTATCATTTTTTATTGAAATTTTTTATCTATCAAATTTGATCTTGATTCTTTTGATTGTTACTTATTTTATTTGAAATAATTTATGAAATGTTGATTATTATTATTTTAATTTCTTCATCTTTTAATTTTTTAAATTTTTTAAATTTGATCTCTATTATTTTGATTATTATTTATTTTATTTGAGATAATTTATAAAATTATATTTTTTTCAATTTCATTATTATTCAACTATTTAATTTGTAAGATTTGTTTCTTATTATTTTAATAAGTTTGAAAAAAAATAAAATATTAATAAGTTATTTTCCAGCTTATTTTTCATGACATAACCAAATACTGAAAATTATTTCCTAACTTATTTTTTATTATACTACCAAATATTAAAAAGTAATTTATTTCTAAAAAAACTATTTTTCAGCAAACAAATAGGACCTACATTCTTGAAAATTCTCTTTCAGTGAGAAAAGACATGAGCTTTTTAAAATTATTGTATGAACTGGGTTTCTAAAAATATTTATTTTTTAAAAAATATAATTTTATATTTTTAATTATTTAAATATTAAAAATAATTTTTTAAAATATAAAATATTATTTAAATATATTTTTAAAAATAATTATTACTGTATTCTCGTAGCACAAGGAAGCAAATTAGTCTTTGTGAAGGTAACAAAAAAATGTGAAGTACCAAAAAGAACCCTGAAAAGAAAAAAGAAAAAAAACTTAATTGCCAACTCAGTATTCCGTTTCCAACTGTCCGGAGATCATGTCGGCCTGTGTTTTCAGGTGTTGTCATGGCCATCATCACCTGTCTGTTACACCCTCGATTATCGCCTTCAATGCAACGGAGTCGTCATTGACTAGGAGAATCAGTCAAGGATCTGACGGTCGACATTGTATCATGCTAAATGAAGCATATGACGTGCCATGCATAACAAACACAACGTGGGACGGATTATTTGTGGCTGATCACTCTTGGATTAAACGACCGCTAATTGTGGTTCTATTTTCCTTCTTAATTAGAACAGGAGAAGATAAAAAAGCTATTGATTTTCCTTCGTCGTCATCGTCTTCTTCTTGTTGTTGTTTTTTTTTACTAGTTATAATTAAAAAAATCTTTCTTTTAAAGGAGTTGTGTTCAATATAAAAAAAACTAGCTTTAACCATTAAAAAACATCTTAAAATAGTTGTTAAGAATGATTAAAAACATTTAATTAGACTCTATAATTTTATTTTATAATAAATGATGTCCTAGAATTCAATATATTCAAAGATAAGATATTTTAATGTTTGGATAGTAAATAATTGTATTTCCATTTTAATATCATATTTTCTAGAGCTTAAAAAGTCAATGATTGGTAATAAAAAATCTAACTTTTTTTTAGGTGTTTAAAATTTCTTAAATGATAAAATTGATAACTTTTAAGTAAAATATTATAATAAGTGAGATAATGAGCTTTAAATTATAAGAATAAGAGTATTTATTCTTGTTTTTGGTATAATAAATGCTCTGGAATTTAAAAGTATTCATGTTTAGAGAAAGAAATTGTGAATCTTTTACTTGAGAGTTTAGGAGGTATTTATTGCATTTAAACCTTGTTGATTTTGTCGAAATAAAGGAGTTGGAGAGTTATTTTCTCCTGGTAGTATTAATGAAGGATACATATAATTTACACAGCATGAATGAGGGATTCATATTAATAGTAATGGAAGTGGAAATATAATATATCTCTATAAGATTTTTATATATCTAAGAGTGTAGAGAGATGAATATTTTTAATATTAAATTTTTATGTTAAAAGTCATAAGAATAAACAAACGCACCTTTATAACCCAACATAAAGTCTATAATGATTTACAAACTTTTATCCTTTCACGTTTAGCATACTGTAAAGCCCAAAGATAATGAGTTTGACAAATCATAAAACCCATGTCCAATATGGCTTAGCATGCAGCCAAGTCCAAGGGTGCTATCATGCTTAGCCCACAGACGATTGGTCTAGCAACTTGCTAGACTTATGCTTACCTGAGCTCAATATGTAGCTCATTTCAATGATGTTGGGTCTAGCAATTCACTATACATATACCTACATAAGCTCAATACATAGCTTAACATAAGGATATTGAATTTGACAACTCACTAGACTCATGCTCATTTAGTATCAACATATTATTGAACCCAAGAACATTGGATTTGACAGCTCATTAGACCTATGTCTTTGTTAGCTTAGCAAATAGTCGAACCCAAAGACGTTGAGTCTGACAACTTACTCAGCTCATGTCCATTTAGGTTTAGCACGTAGTTAAACTCAAGAATATTAGTTTTGAGAGCTCGCTAGACCTAAGAATTTCAACCATTTTGGTAGTTAGAATCATCATTAATAACGATCTTTTCTCTCCATATCGGAATCCAACGAACCTCACTATTCTCTCACAAGAAATGATTGAAAAATAAGAAAAATAAACTTTGATAATAATTTTTTTTTACAAGTAAAAAGTAAAAAGACCAATAAATTATAAACTGAAAAAAAAATGAGGGATCAAAATAAACTTTCATACAAAATTCTAAGCCAACTTATTTTATATACCTTTTCACTTTGATTTTTTGTTTTTTTTAATTCAACTTTCTTTTTCAAAAAAAAAATGTAATTTAGTACGTTAAAAAGAAATAATTCTTTAAAAATTTATGCAAAAACAAATCTCGAGAACCAATAAAAAATCTTTAAAAATTTAACTACCTTACCTAGAGAGAGAGCACAATGCATCTTCAATGGTAATATCACCACTCGGCTTAGTGCTTTCTTTTTAAAAAAAAAAAAAAAAATAGAAGAAGCAAGCATCATTAAACGAGCAAGTGAGATCTGATGATTTGGATGCTTGGGACATGTGTATAATCGTCCTTTTCCAATCGATCTCATTATTGCAAGTATTTGGTCCCGCCATGAAAGACTTGCACCATCTTCTATTTCGAGCATGGTCACTTGTGATCCAGCTATTAGTTGCAGGAAGACAGAACTGTTTCCTGAAAGTTGACGGCAGCAAACCTCTCTTTTTTTCGCACATGGATGTTAAGAAATTAAGTGCTTTCATGTACCTTCTCCCATGGCGTGTTTGCATTTACAGTTTTGCTCGTGTACCTCCAAATCTAATTTATATGATCCAATGTTTAGAGGGTGTTTGAGATACTGATTTAATTGATTATTTAAGTGGAATTTATATAAAAAGTATATAATTTTTGTTCTTGTGAGATGTAGTTTATACTTTGAAAAAATTATATTTAGAAAAACAAATCAATTACACCTCTAAATCAATTACATTCTTAATGTTCACGAGGAACCTCATAACCCAATGACCCCGCGCTGTTGTAGCTAGCCTTGTAGCAATCATTCTATGATAAGAATTGTTTGAGAGCATCACAATATGATTCTGGTGTTTTTTTTTTAAAAAAAAAATTAAAAATATATTAAAATAATATAAAATATAATAATTTTTTTTAAAATTTACCCATCTCCCATCTAATATTTAAAAGTAATCACTTTACTAGGGAGAAGGGGATGGTTTTTTGGGTTTAATTTTCGAGATTTTAATAAATATTTTCATTTCTTTAGCTACTGCCAGAATTGTTAACTTTTGTTGAATGAGTCCTTCTCCATTTACCTAGCTAACAATCCGAAAAAACCCTCGAAATCGTAACCTGCAATGAGCACTCATAAATCCTGGGTTTTTTTAGAAAAAGTAGATTAGTAATCACAATCGTTTAGTTTATTATGCAGTTATATATATTAATACAAAATCTTAGCATATGTATCGTAAGCTGGCAATAGAGTTTAAAAGAAAATCCTAAAATATATGTTGGAAATTTATTTAGCTGGCATTATTTAAATCAATTATGGGTGAATGATAAATTAATTTTAATTTTTTTTATTTTCATACAAAAAAATATGAATTTTTTTTATATTTAATTCTTGATTTATAGTGGTTAATTAAAAATTTATAATAATAAAATTAATTATTATTAATTCTTTAATATTTAACTTTTAAAATTCACTTAAAAAACATGGGGTGAATGAAGATTTTTCAACTTAAATTTTTAGATTTTTTCATATTTTTTCTCACCTTTTTTTTTTGGTGTTTTAAATATCTTTTATGGTTTGGTTTTTTCTCTCAAATCCAAAGCTTAAATTCATACTTTACTTTATCGAGAGATATTTGAATATTTTTATTTTGGTTCAAAGACCTTCTTTCAAAATATATCTAAACTAAAATGGTAGTGTTGAAATCTTGAAAGACATATTGCAAACTATAGTTTTAAAATCCGACCCAGCGGGTTGACCCGAGATAAGAACTAGACTAGGTTTAAGAAAAAAATAGAGGAAGGCAAAAACCTGGGGTGACTCAGTTAAAAACCTGGGCTAACCCTACAAGACCTAATAAAAAACGTGGTCGTAACTTATTAAATATTTTTTAAAACAAAAATGACATTATTTTATTTTATAAAAAAATTGGAAGTCAAACCAGAATGATCCGGTCAAAACCTGTGACTTAAGCAAAATTTAAAAACTATGTTGCAAGTATTCTAGTTGCACAAGTGAAGAGTAATAAAGTTTTACGGACAAATAATTCATTCTTGACAACAACAAAAAATTTTATTTCTTAAAAGTGTTTCAACAAGTATTATTCTTTATTTTAATTTAAACATTATTATTTTTATTATTGGTATACATACTAAAACTTTAACACATACATACATACATACATACATACATACATACATACATACATACATATATATATATATATATATATATATATATATATATATATATATATATATATATATATATATATATATATATATATTCTAAGTTTGTATACATGCTTAGCATGTTATTATTCTTTTTATTATATTTATGTTAAGAATATGTTTGTCTTGATTTTTTTTTTGAATGTTTATAAATTCAAAATTGTATGCATTAGAAGATTATCTTAAACAATTTTTTATATTTTACATGCTCTTGTTATGATAAACTAAATATCCTTAATGTAATATAATATAACATATTTTGAAAACAATCTTAATGTTTTATTCTTTATATTAGACTATGTTTAGTTTAACTTATGAAAAAAAAAATGATAGTAGTAATAATAATAATAATATAGATTGGTTGTGAAAGAGCTTTTTAGCATCTTTAAATTTTAAGTTATAATTCTTTTTTTTTAATTTGCTATAATCTCACTTATAGATTTAATTTTAATTCTATATGTATAATCTATAATCTTTTGTTTTATTATGATTTTTTTAAATTTTTTTAAAGGTTTCTATAAATCTTTGTTTTAAAATTATAGTTTGTCTTCTAAAATTTATGCAATTTGGATGTTTTGATGCATGTCATATATTTTATTGATTTATATTTCTCAACAACCAAGTTATTATTTTTAAAAAAATTATTTATATTTTCAATAATTTATGTTATCTTTGTTTGTACGATCATACTTTTTACTTGGCATGCTTAAATATCTTATAATGATACTTAAGCTTTTAATGTGTTGATTTTATCTTGTATAATTTAAATCTTTTTATTTATCAAGTTACTATATTACAAGTTCTATCTTTTACGCTACTTATTTATTGTGGAGCTGAACTATTTACTTATAAATATTAGTGGCTATTTCTTTTATAATTAATATTATATTTTTAACTCGAGAATTGGTTTTCCCAACTAATATCACTTTGACAAATACTGTTTTAATAGTAAGGATTCCACTATAATTTTTTATAGTGCATAATAAGAAACCTGAAAATTTTAATAGATTGAACTTTAAATGGTGATAATATAAATGTTGATTTATGTGCTCAACTTAAACTTGATTAAGTTCTTGTAGGTAAAAAAATATTAAAGTTGTCAAATAATAAATTTGATTTCATTATTATGATAGATTTGGACATATAGAATCATAGTGGTTTTGTGCATATAAAATATATTTTGAATAGAATAATAAATACAAAATATGATGTGTGTATTTCAATTAAGAATGCGAAGACATTTTAAAATTTTAAACAAAAAAATTCAAGGTTGAAAGTGTCATTATAAAAAAGTTCACAATCAATAAATTTTTAAATTTAAAAATGACACTAAAGTTATCTGGTCAAATTTGTTCAAGTATACAAAATTATTCATGTATATATTACTATTCATATATAAAAAAAATTAGTGTGATAAACAAATATAATCTAAAAAGTTTTATATAAAAAGACTGAGTTTTGAACATGATCATTTATGACCCCACCTCTAATCTTTTATAAGAACTTCTTTGATAAAATTATTACTCATATGATATTATTTTCGTATATAGTATGGTTCGTAAGTGAAATGATGATGATTGAACAAATCATAGAGAATAAAATATGTCTCAGCAAATTAACCCAATAAAAAAAATGATTGTTAAAGCCAATATTAATAAGGTTGATTACCTCGTTAATGAAATTTTAAAATGAACATATTTGTTGTTTCCAAAGTTAATCTGAATAAACAATCCTCAATAATGTACACAATCTAAGAGCATTAATATTAGAAAGAACTTAGTGTTTAACTTACTGTTGAGAAAAAAATAGTTTTAAGATGATTTTCTTTAAAGTGGTAAATTTATACTATCTAAGAGCAGTGCATTTGTAGAAACGAGGTATCTCTGTGATAAGTTCTTTAAAATGAATGTAATGTTTAATACAACCAAATAATCAATGATGAGAACAATAATTAGATTGTGTTTTTTTTATTTGCTTGGGTCTTGTGAAGTGTGGCATGAAGTAAGGTTATGTGAATTATAATTTTATGAAAATATTAATAAACTATGAATTATTACCAAGTATGATTTTAAAAAAAAATCATAAGTGTGAAATTTATATAAAATTAAAATTCACAAAACTTTATTTTCAAATAATTAAAAAAAATATTGAACCTCTAAACTTAATTCACTAAGATATTAATGATTCAAAGTTTATACAAACTTAAGGTGGAAAAAATACTATATTATTTTTATAGATGATTTCATAATGTATTGTTACACTTATCTATTTAGAAGTAATGATGAAGTTCTTGGAATGTTTAAACATTACAATAATGAAGTTCAAAATCCATTTAAAAAGAAAATAAATGTAATAGAAAGTGATAGATATGGAGAATACAAAATACCATTTGTTGAATTATGTTTTCAAAATGGTATTATTAACCAAATTACTTCTCTTTATTCATCACAATAAAATGATATTGTAGAATATAAGAACTAAGTATTAAAAAAATAACGAATAACATGTTTAGTTTAGAGCTATATTAGAACTTGTAAAGGGATGCAATTCTAATTGTCAATTACATACTTAACATAATACTCCATAAAAGTTAGAAAAAAACGTTATATAAATTGTAGATAGGTAGAAGACATTTATATAAATACCTCAAAATATGAGATTGTCTTATGAAGGTAGCAATACTTGATCCTAAATAAGTAATGATAGAATCTAAAACTGTGGATTATGCATTTATTAGATATGAATACAATAATAGTGCATAATGACTTCTTGTAAAAAAATCAAGTATTGATGATATTCATCCTAATATTATTATATAATTAAAAAATGCTATATTTTTTGAAGATATATTTCTATAAAAGAAAGCATGAGAAAATCATTCACTTAAAGGTTATAGCTCAAGTAATTATCACCAATAAAAAAATGATGAGGTTGATATTGGAAGGAGCAAAAGAGGAAAAACAACCAAAATATTTGGTTTTGATTTTTGAACATATTTGTTAGAAAATAAAGTTTGAATCTACTCCAAGATAATGTCCTATCTAGAAGTTTTCTATTGAAAAAAGACAATTAATAGTGAAATTAAATCTATTATGAATAATTATATATGAAAACTAGTGGAAAGAAGCATGAGAAAATCATTCACTTAAAAGAACGATTGAGGTTATAGCTCAAGTAATTATCATTGATAAAAAATGATGAGGTTGATATTAGAAGGAGCAAAAGGGAAAAAACAACTAAAATATTTGGTTCTAATTTTTTAACATACTTGTTAGAAAATAAATCTCGAATCTACTCCAAAATAATGTCTTGTCTAAACCTTTTTATTGGAGGAAGGCAGTTGATAGAGAAATTAAATCTATTATAAATAATCATACATGAAAACTAATGGATCTTTTTTCTAGAAGTAAACCAATAAGCCATAAATGGATAGTTAAAAAAAAAATGAAAATTGATGGCACTATATAATGCAAGCTTTTATATCTAAAGATGAAAATAAAATTATGATAAGTTCCTTATAATAAAATAATTTAGATCCCCTTGTTTCGTGTTTAGATTGTTTCATTAAAGAGGACTTGTGTTACTATTTTCGCACCTTTGTGCAGCATAAACAAAAACCAGCAATTGAAGTAAGCAATTTTGATGGCTTCTTGAAACAAGCATGGCGGATCAGAAAATATTCTAAAACTAGTTTGCCCAAAACTAGACAAATGCAGATGGAGAATTAATTCATGAAACATGAATTACCCATGTAATAAAATGACAACAACTTAATTACCAAAAAAACCAGAAACCAAAAAAGCTAAAAAGCCACAACGGAGATCCATTGATGATTTAATAATCATCATACTATTTTACTTGGAAGAATCGCAATGAAGAACAAAAAACTGAAGAGAAACATGTAATAACAAATGGTTTTGTGTATTATCCAAAACTCATGATATGTTGACCTAGCACCCTCTAACTCTGGCATATCTTGTTAGCATTTTTTTTTTTTTTTTAGATTAACGTGGGTGTCTGGGCCAACTTGCACGCATCATGACTAATCCCACGAGCCCTGAAGTTAACGACCATGTAAGCCTCCAGTGGCCATCATATGAGCAACCAAGGACTTGAACCTGAGACTATAGAGGGAGTAAACTCTTTGATCCCAAGTCCTTACCACTTAGCCACCACCTAGATAGTTAATTAGCATCTTTTTTTTCATTGCATGTTGAGAGGATTTTAAGATTTTAGGAGGAAACAAAGACAAATAGATAGGTTGTGAAGACCGAAAAGATTAGGTTTTATGTGATATTATTTTTATGTTGCAAATGGTTTAATAAATTGGCAATAAAAAGCTGAAATGGTGATGTTTTATTTATATAAATCAAGTCTCGTGTGGGTTTATCCAGGTTAGCCAGATCTTGGTCTATCAGGCCAAATTCTTAGTTTTTTTTTAACCCATTTTAATTTTAGTTTTGGGTCTGTTGGGTCTTAGATTGACACGCTGAACCGGATTAAGTTTTAAAACTATGGAGAAACTTATTCCATGCAAGCAACTATAGGTTAAAAAAACACATTAACACGTGGCTTGCTGACATAAGAGAATATCACTCAACAAAACAAATGTAAATCAAATTTTGCAGCACCAAAATGAAGTTCTCTTATCTGGAAATACACCAAAAGCAACTGAGTTACCGCGGGTTCTGAGTTCTGATTCGCATTACCACCACCAAACAGAATCATTCATACTTGCTAAACAATTCTCACCGAACATCAAGATTCTTTGTCACAAATACAAGAAATTGGTGACTTTTTCAATGCTAAAAGCAATACAGAATCTTGGTTCATCAACAACAACAACCACAAGAACAACAACAGGGTTTGTGGCATCTTTTTATAGATTGAAACCACCACATGCCACCACAACTAGTGCTTTTGTCTCAATTTCTTCCAGCCTGTTATCCTATTATTCTCCAAGAACCAGACCCACAAAGCCTCTTCTGTTTCTGACTCGAAAGACTCTATCTTTGGAACCTGTTCGTGCTCACTCAACTCGGTCTGAGTCTAAGATGGATGACACTTCTTCTTCTTCATCAGTTGCTGTTCAGTCATCTGTGAGTTTCTTTTATTTCAGTTTTTGTTCTATATTGTTGAAATCCTGATACTCTTATTGAATTTGTAGATAAATTAGATAATTAGTTATGAATATTGGGCTGTTGGGTTTATGATTGTCATTTTCTTGATTGTGTGGTCGAAATTTCTCTTTATTTATTCAGTCCATTTTTTTTGGTCACCTTCATGCTTTAATTGAAGTTTTATCTTAGTTTTATGCCTCCATTGTTGGGGAATTTGATCATGTTTTACTTGTTTTCATTTATTGTAAATGTTGAGTTGCTTATTTGATCGACTTGGAAGCTACTTGATCTTGGTTGACACACAAGCTAGGTCGAAGATACTTGAATGAAACAAATAAGACGAACCTTATAACTAATCTCATATCACATGGTATTCTTTTTTGAACATCACTGATATTTTTTTTTCTTATTCAAGTTTTGTCAGTGCTTGTATCCACAGCTAGGTTTAGAAAGAGACGGTGTGAATTAGATTAATTGTTTCAGGATATCATTGATTGTTGATGCCAGTGGTTTTTAACTTTTCATCCCTTTTTGTCTCATTCGAGACACTTGCATTCACATAATCCTGTACGGGGCTCATTGTTTTTCTTTTCCAATGCCTCCAACGTTGTTCTTTGCTGATGATAATCTGCTTTTCAGGGAAGTGTACGCAAGATCAATTTCTGTCAGTGGTGTGGTGGCCAGACAAAACATGATATACCTGATGGGGAGGAAAAGATGAGAGCTATTTGCACAGTTTGTGGGAAAATTACCTATCAAAACCCTAAAATGGTATGGTCATTCATTATTACAATCAAATATGTCATGTATGTTTCTGCAGTCTTGTCTGATTACAGGTGTCATGTATGTTTCTTCTAAAATTGATTTTAGCATCCTGGTTCTCACCACAGCTGGTCAGGTATCACCATTTAATGTGAAGTGCATGAACTATCTAGCTTCATTTATTCTTTCGGCAACTATTAAAATACAAATCATGGGAGGACTTGTTGTGAAATAGAGATTGTATGCAAAAAAGGTTTTTAGGGAGCATAAGCTGTTGGACTCTGAGTCATCTAATTGTGGAATTGTGTGTGAATTATTTTAATTCTACTGGTTGTTTTAACGAGTACTGAAAACAAGGAAAACGTTGTAGGCATGAAGCCAAAAACCTTGCAATGTGTTTATATCATTCTATTCTTGGTTTTCTCTCCAGTTTGTTTGATACTGCATTTTCAATGAAGGCAATGGAAATATTGTTATCTTTTGTAAACTGGTTTGAATAGGTGGTGGGATGCCTCATTGAGCATGATAACAAGGTCTTACTCTGCAAGCGAAACATCCAACCATCATTTGGCCTCTGGTATGCGTCTGAAATTGGAATTTTGGTACAGAATGGAACCACTGCATGCTTTCTCTAATATAAACCCTCAAATAGTAGTTAAAAAGAAAAAAAAATGCATTTACTCCATATGGTACTTGGTCCTTCTTGGCATTTTTAGTTTTTCTTATCTTCATTATCCATGATGGATAACCCAGATAATTGTATTTTGCTGATGTAGGACCCTTCCTGCTGGTTACTTGGAAATTGGTGAGTCTGCTGCAGAAGGGGCAATCAGGGAAACCTGGGAGGAAGCACACGCAGAAGTGGAAGTCGTGTCACCCTTTGCTCATTTGGACATCCCTCTTATTGGCCAAGTAAGGGGAGAGATGCCTCTCATTTCTCATATTGATTTTTCTATGAACTTGCTTAAGGTTTCGAAGTTTGTTGTTGTTATTTGGAGCAGACTTACATAATTTTCTTAGCAAAGCTGAGGAAGCCCCACTTTTCACCTGGTCCAGAGTCATTGGAGTGCCAACTTTTTTCACTAGATGATATACCTTTTGATTCTTTGGCATTTTCATCAATGGCTGTTACTTTAAAGTTGGTAAGAGCCTGTTTTAGCAATACACAGTTTCTTCATTTACTTGCTATTGTTACTCACATATATAATCTCCTGTTGTTGCAGTACATTGAAGATGTTAAAGCTGGAAGTCGAAAATTTCACTACGGCACAATTAACAAAAGGTACTTTACAATGCATTTTTTGTATTAGAAGCCCAAATGAACTCCTGTGAGAATGGATAATCCACTTCTAATCTCAAAACCGGACAGCTTTGGATTGTCTATTGTCTCAATAAAATGCATTGGCTATTCGACTTATTTTTTACCATTTTGCTCTGTTGTAAATGATTTTGCGAAAGGAAATGACCATTTGGTAAAAGTAGTGTTCATTTCAGTTTCGGAGGTGTCTATTTTGAATTGTTATGATGGTGGTGGTTGTGGTATTGGAGGCAGGCAGGTGCTTGCGGGCAGTTTGAGGTGACTGCCGGTGCTTCTACCGTTGCCAATGTTTACGAAAGAAAAGAAATAATTGAATAACAGAACACCTTTCTTTCTTTCTGCTGTCATGATAAAATTTGGCTGCTGATCTTTAGCTTGGGAATGAGGCTGAATTTAACATGACCAACTTCTTTTTCGCAAAATTAGCACCAAAAGTGAGTCCTTTTCTTTTCAGTTCGCTGTTATTCACATTGATTCACTCCCTACACCTTTACTATTCCCTCAATTTTGAAGGCGGTGTTTGCTTGGCGCTGTAGGATTTTGTTCCATTAGTTGGTTGTGGCTTTCACGGGGTGGAATTTACCATGTCTTGACCCTTGAATTATTTTTTACATCATTCTTTATTGTCAGTGTTGTTAATATTCTAGCCCGATTGTTTCACGGAAAGCGACTTCTCCTAAACTTTCTTGTATTTATTTACTATTATAAAAGTTAATAATTTGATTTTTAGAAGTGTTTTTCTTTTATTTTGGATGAAAATTATTATCTGACATTAAATTACAAAAAATTCAAAAATATATTTTATTTCGGGTGGAAAACTATTTAACTTGTTCTTCAATAGTTATATATTTTGTTTTGATATTTTTTTAATTTTCTTCTTTAAAATTTGATTTTTATATTAATTTTTTTTTATTATTCCTTGTTTTTTACTCATTTTGATTTTTTTTTTATCATCATCTATCAATAGAGATTGTTCTTTCTTTGTAGAATACTTGCTTGCTATGCAAAGCATGCTCATGTTTGTTGAAGTCTCTTCTGATACTTATCTGCAGGCCAGGCACGAGCCCTTCTGATACCCATGGCTATACTCTCGTCAATCATTTGCAGTCATGAGAAATGGGGATCTGTTTTCCGTTTCACATGAGGTGTTTAATAGCTGGGATTGACATTCTATGATTTTTCAAATCCATGGCGGAAGCTGAAGATGGTGATGGGACCAGCATTCTGATGCATTGAAGCCATCGAAGAGCATTGAGCAGATGTATTCTGTAACGACCGAGTGTGTGGAAGAGGCAGCCATTTCTTTGAGCCATTTCATCGTACAACTTGTGTTTCATTGTTAGCTTCACTCTGCTTTCCATCCACAATGTACAGAAATTTACTTCACTCATTTGCATTGAATAAATACTTGTTAGCGAGGCTTCCTCTCATGTTTGAAAATGGTTCTCTCATCCTCGAACACTTCCAACCTTAATTTATTTTTATAAATTGAAAATGATAATAAAATTGAAAAGTAATTTTATCTTTATAAATTATTTAAAAGAAATATTTTGATGGAAATTGAAAAAAAATATCAATTTAAAAAATTAGAAAAAAAAACTCAAGGACCCTGTAGTGGTGAATCAACCTGGATAGCTTGAACATGCCAGTAATCAGCTTTCGTTTTCATGGCTATCAACATGAACTACCTAAAAGCAAAAAGGAACATGGGGTTTTGCTTTATCTTCGTTCCACACAAGAAGCATTAAGATTGCCTAACATTACCTAAGTTACACAGCATAGCACCACAAAACCACCTAGCAATCCTTAAGTCAATAAAGCTCTATATCAAAGTAAAACACACACATGTATCATCACCACACAATCACCTACTAATCTTAAGTCACAAGCTCCATTAAAGTAAGGAAACACATGATCATCCAAAATGAAAACCCATTCAACGCAAAAGATGTCATCCAGTGGCGTGCAAACTGGAGAAAGTCCAGACACTTTCTAACAGCTAAAACAGAGTACAGGACATAGTAGATGTGTCTAGGTGCTTTGACTATCAACGTTAGTAAAACTCAATACTAAAACTCCAAGATTATGGAACTGGTGTGCAAGAACGCCAAGGATTACATTGCCCTCGTCAACACAGAATGCCCAAAAAACTAAGTGCTCAACTAATAATAATAGCATAATACGGGGTAGCTATGCATTAACATTCACTTCTGTACCATCAACTAATTTTGACAAACTAGCAGATAAAAGCTTGAAATGCATGATGCAGGTAGGAACTTGAATCTCCCCAAACCCACAAATGAGGCATGAACTATAATCAACTACAACATAATCAAAGGCAGTAACTACATTACAATAGACCTGGGTTGATATTCAAAACCTTTCTCACTGAATAAAATCCAAAATCTTATATAATATATATAGTCATAGAGAGCCTAAGACAATTAAAAATCAAATTTATCAAAAGAAGTTTGTTCAATTCATCACCGTCATGCCTAAAAAAGAACTCTAGAACAATTTACCAAACAGGGAAAAAAGATATAAAGAGAGTAAATTATCGAAATCTTCACTCGCTCTTCTTCCTGAAGGAGCAACCCTCTGTAAGCTTGGCACGACCCCCTGTTGGCTGACACAGCACTGTCTGGCAGTTCCCACAAACCACAACAGTTTGTGAGTGACTGAAAACAGTGGTTCTGCACACAACATATTCATTTAACTAAATAAATAAAACCATCCACGATCCCTTTCCAAACCAAACAGCTAAGAAGGAATGCTTAAATTCATCAAGAAAAATATACAAAGGTCATGGCATGACTTACATGTTGAAGCAGCCCTGGCACTTAACATCCTGCAAGTTTTTACAAGAAAATATGATAAAAACATAATCAGAAGGGAAAATAATAGAAAGAAGGGCGGGAAAACGTATGGTATTTGTAATTACCATAAAAAAAGAGTTTGGGGACTGAACAAGACGCTTGAGCTTATGCTTCCTTTTCTCAAGCTCTGCTGGTGGGTTGAGCAAATCGATATCGTTTTGAAGAACCTTTCATTAACAAACAGATCAGTTAAAGAGCGAAACAGATCATAACAGATAACCAAACCATTTCACATCAACTCACTCACCATTGGAAAATTTTATTTTATCTTTGAAACCGCCTCTTTCTTTCTTTTGCGGGAAGACGCCAAACCTAGGCTAGAAAGAAACCCTAGAGCGCCCGAGAAAGACAGGTAGTCAATTTATGCAAAGGGCTGAATGGGGCTTATAGGCCGTTGATTTCGAGCAATGTCACATCCTGGCCTCTCATCTCGAAGGGTATAGGGTAACATTAAAAACAGGGGTATAATTGTCCATTTGGTCAAAAAAATAAAAAGAAGTTGAAAATGCAAGGGATTATTAACAGAACATTATAGCGTGTAGATGTTTTACTGTCTGGATCTCTGCTTTTACTGTGGACAGTAATAATGTGCTGGCAAAATTGTCCTTGATCTGTGGTCATTCGGGGTTGGTTTTCAGAGCTGCCTTCAAAATATTTACTGGCTTCTTTGCCATTAAAAAATTGCTTGGGGATTTTTTTTTTACAATAAAAATACGGATTTACTTTTATAGATAATAAAAATTAAAGTTCATCATAGAATTTATTCACTTTTCATAGTCGGGGGTATTTTTGCATTTTTATATAGTTATTTAGTATAATTATTTTTGTTATAAATTTTTTTTGATAATTTCATATTGTTTATTATTTTTTAAAAAATAAAAGCTGAGGGTATGTGTTCAAAACGCGTCAATGAACGCTATCTAATAATCAAAAATAATTTTTTTATATTTTTTTTAATGTATCATCGTGTTCTTTTCAATTTACAATAGCATATAATATCTAAATATGATTGGATTAACATATAATATCTAAATATGATTGGATTGTCACTTATAATCATTTGATTTTATCTTTTTTTTCTTTTTTTTTTATGGATAATGTACATAATTATTCTTATAGAAGCCTTTTTTCTTTTTAATTAGTTCCTTACTTACAATATCTTATATATAGTTTTTTTTAATTAATTTCAACTTTCATTTTTTTAATTTCTTATTTAGTTCTAATTTTTTTGATAGATTTTTTTTAATTTAATACTTTAGAAATGACAATAAATATCTTTTAGTCAATTTTTTTTTATATCTATACTCTATCCATTATCTATAAAATAAAAAATTTAAATGTTCATACTATCTATTGGATTTTAGGTATCCAATAAGAATCCACTATCTACTATCATTTATTAATTAATAAAAAATAAAATAGTGTGTGTATATATATATATATTAAATGATAAATTCTAAATATTGTTCATACATGTGTATTATGTGTTAATATTAAGAAATGTATATATTATATTGTATTAAAAAAATCTAGATATTTTACAAATATATTTATATAATATAAATATATATTTTAGATTAGACTCGAGCAAGTTTTAGGTCGGGTTTGATAAAATCCATATTTTATCTATTATCTATCAGGTCTGAAAAATACCTATCCATTTGAGTCGAGTCAGGTCAACATCCAATGAGTTAAGATTAAATTATCATTTTTATTTAATTGCAGTTTCTCATATGTTTTGTTTTTTATTTTGATACTTATTTTTACATTTTTTTTCTTAGCGCTCTTGTTGAAGTTTTTTAGCTTTCAATTTTATCATTCAATCACTTTTTTTATTTTTTTATTTTTTTCTAGTTTAACCATTGTTCCTTTGATTTGTTTTTTCTTTTTACTATAGTTATTTTTCAATTTAATTTATCCATTCAATTGAAAAATTTTATCCCTCCAATTAATATATTTTTCCATCCTAATTTTTTTAGATCCTTTTCTGTAATTGATTATTCTTTCCTAATTTTAATTTTTAATTTTTAATTTGTTTGGGATTCAACTTTATATGATATTATCATTATGTATTAGTTTTTTAGTAGTGGTTTTATGATTATTGTTATTTTCAATAAGTTTTATGATTATCATTTATGTGTTTTCCATGCCTCTTTTCAGCTATATATATATATATTGTTTTATACAAATTACATTTATTTTTTAAAATAAAAATATTTGTTTTAAAATAATTTTGTTGATGTATTTGGCCATGTATAATATTTTTTATGGTATGAGTTTATTTAATCAGTTTTATTTGTGTTTATTTTTTAAGTCATTGGATACGAATTTATTGATTTAAATAAAAAAATTAATAAATACAATCATGAATTTATTGATTTAAATAAAAAAATTAATAAATACAATCATGTTAAAGTCTTAATTTATATGATTGAATATCTTGATCTACATTTATCTTTTAATTTTTTTAATTTTATTTTGATGTTAATGATTTTTTTGTTTATTTAAAAAAATAATTAATAATGTATTTAATTAGATTTACATAAAATTTTTAATTTATATTTTGAATTTTTTATATAAAAAAATATATTGATACATCTTATATACCCGATAATTTGTTCTTAAAAATTTTATAACCCACAGGGTTACATAGCGAATTCATTATTAAGAATTGTCATCCAAGTACAAGCAGATAGGCAAAAAAAACTAATTAGGATTCTAGTTGATTGATACTAATTTATTTTTTTATAAATTTTCAATTATGCAAACAATGGTACATAATGTAGTTTAGCTTTACATCTGTAGCATCTACACATGTTTCTTGTATTTTTGTACTTTTAGGCTTTGGAAGCAAGATTTATCTCCAAGGTGGTTGCTTTTTGTTCAATGAATTTCTATTTATGAAGAAAAAATAGTAAAGATTAATTTTTTTAAAAAATTAACATAATAAATTAAAATTTTTATAGAATAACATAATTTTAAAAAACTATATAAAATAACACAATTAATTTAAGGTTTTCTCGTCAAAAACTGCCCCAATACTGCTACCCATCACTGCCTCAAAAAAAAAATAATCCTATATCACTATTAATTTTATAGCTTTTATTGTTAATTTTTAATTGGTTATTAATAGGTTTTATTGTTAATTTTTAATTGGTTTAGTTATGGTTAGATTATTGCTCAGAGTTAGTTTGAAATTAAAATTTGTTGAATTCTTAATAAATTACCTATAAATCTATATAATTAAAATTAATTTTATATAATTATGTATAAAATAACATGAATTATAACTTATGTGTCGATCATTCTCTTTTATACAGGAATACTTGCCTCCTATTAAATATAAATTGAAATCTACAGGAATACTTGCCTCCTATTAAATATAAATTGAAATCTAAAAATATTTTAATTGATTAGGTTTAGAGTTTGTTTTTTAGTTCAAGTCTTTTTAAAACTATCAAAAACTTACATAATTATTAATTTTAAAATTTATAAAATTAGACAAGTGCATATAAATTAATCTAGATAGTTACATAAATAATAAAAAAAAAAGTATTGATTGAAGCAAGTTTGACTTGTTCACTGACACTGGTCCATGGAAAAAAGCTTCTTTCTCATATGCAGGCAGGAGTGAGGTGCTTAACATGGATTGGTGCATCAAGGTAGCTGGCTACAGGATGCATGCAGTGATGGGAAAATGCTTATAATGTGTAAGATCCCTCCAGCTCCAGGGGCACTGCAGCAGCATCCATTCACTAAGCTACCGCACAAAGTTTTACATGAACACCAAGACATCCCATCAACTTCGCCTTTTATCACAATAAATATGATCTTGATGAAAAAAAATTAATGGGGTGAAAAATAAACTGGAGGAGCTTGGTCTAGTATTTTGCAGAATGCCACTAGATGTTGCTGATAACAAATGCCTTCCTTTTTAACATGTTCTAACAGTCTGGATTCGAGACATTGCACAAGCCACAATATTATCAGCACAATTAACTTCTCTCTGCGATGAAAGCTGCTTTCATTAGCAAAGAAACAACTTAGCATGAAAAGCTTCTGCTTACAGATATGCAATCTGGAAAAAGAATGAAGATGGACCTTTATGAACAAACTAACCATCAGGAAAATTCTAGTAATGAAATATTTCATAGAATTCTATCTTCTAGTTCTCTTACTATTGTTTTCCATGATAGATAATTGTATCATCCGTAGAGAGGGATTTTGAATCTTTATTCCCCATATAGAACGATGAATTTCTGCAGAATCTCTGATGATCTTTACTGTTTAGTCTTTAATCATTTTCGCTGCTGAGTCTATGATATTGATCGCCTTGTAGTAACGGGTACCATCTCAGTATCTTTTGACAGTTAATTACACTTTCTTTTTCCCACAGCCTTTGTTCATTCTGTCAGTAGAGGTGAGCAGGAGGCCAGCTGGGTCTAATTAATGAGAATAGTTTTCTGAAAATCTTGATATAAAAATAAATTAATCTGAACTAAAAATCCTTAAATTTTAGCAAAACTCAACTAAAAGACTCAGTCTTGTTTGGTTAATTCAGTTGGTTTGGTTCTTTGATCTTTCTACCGTCTGAAATGATGCCTAGCTTTCTTAAACACAGCAAGTCAGAACTCTTCACTCATTGTCCTAGCTCGTCAATAATCTCCCAATTAAATTAAGCAAGAATTTTTTTATTTTGAAAAATCCAATAATTATACTCAGAAAATCAACTAACTAAAGTTACATATTGGTTTGCTACTTAAAATCAAGGACTTGATAATGGTTAAACATCTTGGACAGCCTTCGACATGACAATCAGCTTAATTTCTATTTTTAAAAAAATCACAGCAAATTTCTTTGAAATAGGATCTACAAATTACAAGCATAGCACCGATCACCTAGATAATCATAGCTGGCCAAAGGGTTTCAATTCAGAGAACATATTCCTCCAGTTTTCATGAACCTGCAGCTAGTTTTCCAGCGCTATATATGTACATGATTTGACGAATAAATAAAAAAGATTATTGAAGTGTTACTCTTTTTCGATAATCACTTCCTGGAACACGGCAACGATATATCTATATACACGTACTTATATAATTGGTTAAAACCAAATCATACTGATGGACTTACGACATTCTGCTTCAAACCCTGGTGTTTGATTCATCTCCCTGAGAGTCCTGAAAACGGAGAGAGTTGGCCGCCAACAAGAGAGTTGTCCCATTCATTGAAGGATGGAGGCATGGGTGGCCACGTAAAAGCAGGTCTTTCAGCTGGCACTTCTGGTGGTGGCGCTTCCCCTGTAAGAACCTGCAAAACAGTTTTCATGGAGGGCCTATTTTTTGGGTTTGGATGGCAGCAGGCCAGCCCCAGAATAAGAACACACTCCATCTCTTCCTCTATGAATATTCCATTCAATCTGGGGTCTGCACCTTCGAGGATTGTTCCCCTCCTGTAAAGTTCCCATAGCCCATTCACAATGTTACAGATGTAGTCATCCCGCTCAGCCTGCCCTCCAGGCTTCCTTCCACATGCAACTTCCAGAACAAGAACACCAAAAGCATAAACATCTGTTTCGGCCGTTGCCCTTCCTGTAAGAATACTCTCCGGAGCCATGTAGCCAGGTGTTCCTGCAAGCTCTTTTGTTGAGTGGTGAGTTTGTTCATTATGAATAATGGTGCGAGCCAAGCCGAAATCTCCGAGTTTTGCAGTGAAATCTAAATCCAACATTACGTTACTGGCCTTTATGTCTCGGTGAAGTACCCTGTTCATACATCCATTATGCAGATAATCCAATGCCTGTGCCACTCCTGAAATCACACTCAACCTTTTTCCCCAGCTCAGTGTTTCTTCCTGCGTGCCTGACTTTTCATCCCAAAATATATATTTATCCAGGCTACCATTAGGCAAGTACTCGTAAACCAAGAGGTACTCGCGCTTTTCGTGGCACCACCCGATCAGCTTAACAAGATTTCGGTGATGGATGTGGCCTATTGTAGTTACTTCTGCTATGAACTCTTGCTTTCCTTGGGTTGATTTCTTTGAGACTCTTTTGACAGCAACTTCCTTTTTTCCCAAGATTCCCTTGTAGACTGTCCCGAAGCCACCTTTCCCGAGCTTGTTTTTAGGGTTGAATTTGCCAGTTGCTTTGCTAAGTTCTTTGAATTTGAACTTCTTCGGAGCAGTTGAGAAGCCTAGGATTGCCTCTTCAATATTTGGATGAGTATTCTCCACCCTATTTCCTTCATATCCCCTTTTCCTGTACAAGAAAAAGGCTATACCAATACCAATACTAATCAACAGGATTAGCACTGATCCTACAGCAACCAAAATCCAAACCGTCCGCGACTTGGAATCTTTTACCTCAGAAATGTTAAACTGCCACGACTTCACACAATTTAATTGCGTGTTATTACTTGTTGAACCCGAAAATCCCACATACACCTTTTCTGGAAGATAGGCCGAGAGATCGAGAGGCTCAGAGAGAACTGGATTCTTCATGTCGTCACCGACAAAAACAACCAAATTCTTGCTGTCATATTGAACAACTACCTTGATATCCTTGGCCGCAGAAATATAAATACCTCTATCATTTAACGAAACCGATCTTTTTGAGTAGACACTGTTTATATCCAATCCAATATGGTTATCGTCAAGATCTTCTGGGAAGCTTTTTCTAGTGTCAAATTCTATCGCCACTGTCTTCGCGTCAGTGGTTCCATTTAACCTGGAATTTACAATCCCAAGCCATTGTCCATCGCTTCCACCTGGAACGTGAGGATCTGCGGTTAATATAAAGGCCAAGCCTTCACCACTTGAAGCTGTCATGTTTTGGACATTGAGAACGAAGGTCGTATTGAAATTTGCTTTCTTCCCCTCCTTGCTCCACAGCCTGAATGGCCGTCGGTACAGGGTCCTTCCAGCCCTGTTTTCCATGCTAGCTCCACGAACATCTGGTGTGACTTGGATGGCGCCGAGGGCTATAGAAGAATTGTCACTCAAAATAAGTTCAGACTGATCTGAAATCGTGAAGTTTGGAAACTGAAAACCACGGCTCTGTACTTGAGCAAGAGCCAAGACGACAGCTAGGATTGCAGAAGTGGCTGCCAGGGGAAAGCGCATCTCGGCAATACTGTCGAATGACCTTTTCAGATTTTCTTGAGCAACTCTCTGGCAAGGTTAAATGATAATGAATGAGATAACAATTACACAGAAGATAGATTCTTATCAGCTTAAATTAAAAAAAAATGTTTGGCAGAACTAATGACTTGTATTAGGGAGTGAATTTCCTAGCATTTTCTGATCTTATATTTTATTCCCTTTGAAAGCTTAGAATTGTAGTAATCACTATAGTGGAATTGAATATGAATAATGTCTGGTTGACTATTATGCAGGTTGTTGTCATCAAATGTATTGTCATTTCTGGTAGCTCTGCTTACTTGGTCTTGTAGTTGCATTAAACATAATCATTGGAGTAGTTTATAATTGTTTTCTCACGCAATCTTACATCTGCTCCTCCTTCTAATTGCCCTTTGCAATTAATAAAGGGGTAAAATACATGAGATTTTACAGATTCTTTGAAGAACAAGTCTAACGGTATATCTTGCTTACGCCTCTTTTTATCATTATTCAATAACCCAGGCAGGCAAGGCAAGTTATTGTCCATTGAAACTACCATTCCTAATTCCATAGTCAAATATGGAGTCCATATTGCTTTTCTCATTGCAATTTCTTCTTGTACCTCTGTGTGCTTCTAGACTTCGTCTGCCCTGGAAGGTGCAAGGAAACTTCATTGATACAAAGAGAAATTAAAAAGCACCTTTGACATTGATAAACATTCACAGATAAAATCTTGAATTTAGTGCTGAAATGATTTCTTTCAAGACGAAACTTCAGTTATTGGGAAAATTGAAGAGGTTTTCCCTTGCTGACGGGTGTGGTTCGGTCGGTGGTTATGGTTATCACATTCGGTGCATGATTAATTTCCGAGAAGCTGGAAAGAGGACAACTTTTGTACTTCGGCAGGCTTACTCGTAATAATGTGCCCGTATATTCCTTCGTCTGACCAAGTAACTATCACGCCCAACAAAAAAGACCATCCACATAGTTGAAAAAAGAGAAGCATGTATCCGAAAGTTTGGATTTTGATTCCATCCTCCAAGCTGGTACGTATACACAGAAAGATCTATAAAACCATCTTTTCAAAATTATTTTGAGTTCCATTCAGTAGTCCTCAGTCCTTGTAATGGCCAGTATACGTGTGGAAGAATTGATGCGTAGTAGGAGAAAAGATTGCATCCAGCTACATAGGGTTTGGTCAAGCTCCCTTCATAGGTTCTTCTTTCGATATGTTGTGCATCATGACTTTGAATATAGTTATTATAGTGGGGTTATATTATATAATTTATATTATTTAAAATTCTAGTATTATATTAAAAAATCCTTCTAATATAAAAATTTAAACTATTAAATAACATCATAAAATATAATTTATATGATTTTTTAATAGAAATTAACATATTCAAAGTCATGACACATATATAGGATGGAAAGGTACATGTTGCAAGAATACTGGGTGTAAGTTTTGAAGAGTAGGTGTGAATTTAAATTAAGGGATGCTATAGGCTTTCAATATGGACTTGAGTTTATAAAACTTGACTCAATTAGATTCCGAAGCTCACTTCATCCTTCCTTTTCTTTCATCAATTTTCACAGTTGAGAGGGATCAAAGAAGTTTATATTCTGGCTTAAAAGACTCAGTCAGCATAAATATTTTTAATTATCTGTTTTTGATTACATCAGAATCAAGTTCGAAGTATCTGTCAAGATAATGATAAAGATTAGTAGCCAATGATTTCATTAAATTTAAGTCATGATATATCACCAGTCCCTGTATGAATTGACATATCCTTTGAAGTTTGGATTTATATATTCTTAAATCCCCAAAAACACGGTTTATATGTGCAGGAGGAAGGATTTTAAAACGGTTTTCATGCTGTCTATTGACTTTGGGTAGTTAATTTCAACATTTTTGAAATCGCTTGCCAGTTCCATCATGTCTAGGTCTCCCTCTCCCTCTGCTTTTCCTTCATAATGGAAATTGAACACATGGGATCATCAGTCAAGGCTGAAAGCGTAGACACCGGGAGCGCGCTGGATATGAAGATTGCAGGTCGTCCGCTGATGCGAAGATGACATGCGGTTGGCGTTTAACAGCACCATTGGGCTTCTTTATTTGGAGCCATTCTAAAATGAGCTTACATCTGGCCTAATACTAACAACTTGTTTTATTTTCTTTAATGATAAAAGAATTATATGATAGGCCCAGTTTCTGTGTCTCGGAATGAACTTTATTCACGTTCACTATCTTGCCGCGGTATATTCAAGTATTAGGACTTTTTTTAAAGAAAATAATAATAAATTAAATATGTTTATGAAGGAGTTTATTTGGCACTGGGATATTGATTAATTACACTTTTAAGTTAATATTCTTTTTTCTAGAGCTCACAAAGTAAATAGTTAATGATAAAAAACTTAATATTTACAAATAATTTTTTTTTGGTGAGGTTCAAGGACTACTTGATGATAAAATCAATGATTTTTAGTAAATAATTATAATAAATAAGAGAATGAGCTTTAAATTCTAACAATAAGTATGTTTGTTCTTGTTGTTGTATGGTAAATGCTTTGAGAATAAAAATTATAAACTTTTTATCTAGATGATTCATTAGATATTTATAATTTCTAAACCTTATTATTCTGATAGAGTAGAAGGGATGAAGATTTATTTTCTCCTAATAGAATTTATGAGGGATAAATATTCATTACACAACATTAAAGAAGGATAATATTTCTTACATATCATTAATGAGATGAAAATATGGTAAATATTTGAGAGAGTTTTTATACCTATAGATGTAGGAAGACAAATATACCTAGAATGAATATTTCATGTTAAAAGTTTTAAGAATAAATGAACAGAGCCTTATGGACCTACATGAGCTATAAAGGCCTTTAGACCGATTAACTTGGTGCGTATCTAAGCCCATAGGCGATGCGTCTAGTAACTCGCTAGACCCACGTCCACTTGGATTGCATATATAGCTTGAGTTTGACAGTTTGTCAAACCATATTTATTTAGGATTAACACATATTTGAATCCCAGGATGTTAGGTTTATCAGCTCGCCAGACCCATATTTTTTTAGGTTCAGTATGTGATTAAACCCAAGTATATTGGGTTTGGTAGCTCATATGGCCCACGTCTTAGTGGACTCATCACGTGGCTAAACTAAAGATATTGGGTTTCACAACTCATTAGACCCACATTCGCTTGGACTTTACTCATGGCTGACCTAAAGATATTTGACACGACTAAAAGGTTGGTGTTTTCTCCTAAGTGTAGGAGTGTCGAAGTAATAAATAACCCGGCAAGACCGGGGTCGAACCACAGGGAGGTTAATTGTACAAATTATAAACAACAATTATAAAACAACAATAACAACAACAATAATAGTAGTAATAATAATAATAATAATAATAATAATAATAAAGAAAGAGAAGAAGAAGAAGATGATGATGATGAGAACTTAGAGATGAAATATTAATGTAAGGATTAAACAATAATAATAACAAATGTCAAGGTTAGAGGTTCCACTAATGGTATATCAAACAAGTATAGTATACACTCTTATTATTGAATTGGAAACCACATGCAAAGGAGGTTCCAATCAGATTATATATTGTTAACATGATTACATTAGTCATCTTATTCAATTAATGCTAATACTTGTAAATCTCGTCAAGCATTCATGATTATAACTTATGTTAACAACAAATCAAGTTCCTTTCATAGCTCAGGTGTCGGTTATACCATACATTATGGGCTATGAAAGTGCCAAGCATTTGTTGTACCAAGTGTTATACAACATAAATCAAGATTAGTCATTTAACAAACAAAGTATTAAAGAGTGAACAAGATAACAAATATAAAACATGTTAGTATCAAACATTAAAGTCCATATTAAGTTTACATTATACTTATTCTTACACCATTAGTGTAACCTTTTCACCTTGACATAACTAACTTAGCTAGACATAATGAAAGAAAGCAAAATAGATAAACAAAATAAGAACATAAAAGTTAACTAAGTAAAGGAAAGGAAATGAAAGGCATAAACTTAATATTAATGAAAACAAAGCATAAAAAATACAAAGAGAGAAAGGAAGAGCATGATCTTGATCTGGAAACCAATATGCCTAAATGCATGGAAAATGCCTCCTTTTATAGGCCAAAATTGGGAACTATTGATTTGATGACTAATTGATAAGTGGGTGACCAACTTTTGACTTGGTGACAATCCTTATCTTCTCTTGTCTTGGCATGGAGGCAAACCTTGCCCATCTATCAATGAGTTACCACCCAGTTATTAGACCTTTTTAAACAAGGACTTATGCTTTTTTACAGTGCATAAAAAATATTGATTCATCAATTCCCCCTCAAGTCTTTATGCATTCCATGCAAAAAGACTTAAAAAAAACCTTTTGGGAGACAATTGATTAAATTCATTTTGTCATCCCTATATTGATTACAAATGCTATTAGAGGGGCTATCACAAATCTCTTTGAAAAGATCATTCAACAATGTGTAATTAAAGTAATGGGTGTTTAGCTTTCCTAGCGTTAAAGGATGGAGCCACATATTGTTTATTTATTGGTAGGAATGAGAGGCGGTGGCCTGTATAAATCCCTTTTGTTTTATTCATAACTTTTTTATTTTTGCTAAAAACTCTCTCTAAACTTTCTACAATTAGAGCCCTAAACGAGAAGATCAAGTTTCTCTATCATATTCTAGGTAGACACAAAAAATTCTATTTTGTTCTTCCTTTCACATTTTATTCTTATAAAAATTAAGTTCTAAAAAGGGTAAGAAGATTATATCATTTGAGAGAGATTTTAGTTTCGAACCTAAAACTAAAATCGCTCACTAGGGTTCAATTGCCTTTAGAATAGGCCTTATACTAAAACATGATTCTACTCAACCCTTCTCTATTAGGAGAGGAGACAAGATTATCCCTAAAAAAGCTTCAGACCTTAGAGAACAAATAAGTTTATTTAGGGCTTTTTAGGATAAGGAGCAAAGCACAATATCATACGAGCAAGTGTTTTTACCAACTTTAAACAATAGAAGACTTCATGTTAATGTTGTTTGAGATGGATGACTAGGTTACCTAAGTCACTAGCAAAAAATTAGGGGTAATTTTATCATTATAAAAAATTCTTTTATAAAAAAGATTGAGAACCAAACAAGGCTTTACCTATCTGACCCAAATTTAACCCAATTAGGTTGACTAGAAATCTTTAGTTTGATCGTAAATCAAACAAAAAAACCATTGGTTTAACTGAAAAATAAACCAAAACCAAAATAAAAACTTAAAATGAATCAAAAAGCTTATTGAAAACACAAAATCTCAAATATTTTCGATTAAAACCGAGAAAAAAAAACATGAAGAACAAATAAAGAACATACCCAACAACATGATTCAAAATTCAGACTAGTTACAAATAATCCAAGGATATAGGCATGTTGAAAATCAATCACTAACCAATAATCTAGCTTTTATTCATATCGATTATACACTAATCAACATGATTTAATAAAAAAGAGTTAGGTTTGAAAAAACAAACCCTAGAATTAAAAGTTATTGATGTAAATAAACTTAAGATTATTGATTAATCATGTCATATCAAGATGCTAATGCAAAAATTAGGATTAAAATGGGTTCAAAACGTGCAGCTAGGAGAATGTTCATGTGCTTAAAGATTTTCCAGGAAATCTAGAAAACACCATTGTTTAGAGATTTTCTGGCCACTGCTTAGAAATTTTCCAGGAAATCTAGAGAACACATTTTAAGCTCCAAAATCATGCTTTCTTGGTTCACACACATCACACCACAACATTTACACATACTTAAATCAAAACAAGTTACAAAAACTTGTCAAACTAAAACAACAAACAAACTCGAGAATTTAAAGCTCAAAACTAACATTTTAACATCCAATAGGCCTCAACCAAAATCATAGGATAAGAACATGTATTAGCTAACACAAAAAAATAAATCACAAACCTTACTGCCACATTTGGCAGATTTTAAAACCACATTTTCTTTCATCAAAATCAATCCACCAAATACTATCTAAGTATTTAGAAACATCAACAATCAATTCAAAGTAACATTTAAACAATAAAAATAACCTTTTTATATATTAATTGAAACTAAAATCAAAATCAATACAACACTAAAAATGCTTAGAAACATCTTCAAACATGCATGAACAAGCTTTAGATATGCCTTATGAACATCATCTACTAGATTAAGTTAATGTTTTATACCTTCTAAGCTCAAATAATGGCTGTTACCCTTTTATTCTTTTTTTTTTCAAGCTTACTACTTTTTTTTTAAAGTTGAAGTAATTCTTGTGCTAGGCTTTGAACCTTCACATTTAAGGTTTCTCTTTTAAGATTTTTCTTTTTTTTTCTCTTCTTATTTTTTTCTCTGCTCTTTTTTATTTTGGATTTTCAGTGGGTATTTATAGATTTTTAGTATGATTTCTTGATTGACTTGATCAAAGATTGATCAATATTTAACCCTTTGATAAAAATGGGAGGGCTTTGAGTAGGTTTTAAAAGTTGGATGCTATGTACTTTGTTGGTGTTGCATTGATGATTTTATAACAAACTTGGTTTTGAAAATTTTGTTGATTTTGCTAAACTTAGAAGCTAAATAGTTGTTTCTGGTCCTTTGATCTTATGGAAAATATTTCCAGCTAGTGATAAGAACCTAATTAAGAACTATCAAGTGTGAACACAAAAAAAAAGTGGTTGTTGTATAATAGGTATCACAGTTAAGGCAGATTGAGTTGATCACTTTCGACGTTTTGCTGAAGTAACTACGACGTAAACATCATCAAGATTTTGAAGTTGGTAAATGAGGTATATAACTTTCAGTTGGATCCAAACTTACTCAATTTAGAGGCCTGTAATTTCATATTTATTTGCTTGAATAGACCAACTTAATTAACTCAAAATTGTCTATAAAAGTGTGTTTTGAACATAAATCAGATGACATGTTGTCTAGGTTAAATACAAAAGATTAGGGTTTTTAATTTGTGATTTGTCTAAAATTAAATTTAGTTCTTAATCACTTTATTTTTCTAATTGTACATGTAATTGTCTTTAAACTTTCAATTACATGCAACTTTATCCTTGATTAAACCAACATGAGTCCCTGAAGTTCATATCTCTTTTCAATCCAATCATTGATTATCAATTTGTGCATTTTGATCCTTAATTAATTAATAACTTCTATTTTTTTTTTAAATTTAACCCTTGATTAAACTAATGACAGTCTTTAAAGTCTCACATGTTTTACAAATTGATCATTGATTTTGAATTTCTTCAATCAAGTCCCTAATTGCCCATCAAACTTCAGTATTTATGCAATTAAACTCATGATTTGATCATATTAACTTTTTAAAATTATAATTTAACTTTAGACTATAATTTCTTCTAATTAAAGTTCAAATTAAAATAAAAACCATTTTTTCTTGCAATTAATCCTTTAATAAACTTAATTGAACCTTGAAAACTTTCAATTAAGTTCTTAAACGCCAATTTTGAATTTTTATTTTCAAATTAAAAGTTTTTTATTAATAGGGCCTGCATTAGTTTAAATTGATCTATCAATTTTAGCCATCTCATGCAACTTGATCCAAAACTCAATTCTTGATAATTTTTGTACTATCCCATTGATATAATCTTTACAACTCTTGAATGTCAATTCAAAACCTTATGTATTTTTTTGTGGGTCCTAAAATAGGTAACAATATTTTCCATTCATTTTAACACATTTTTTTCTTCATTAATTGTTTTGCTCTCCCTGCCATACTATTCATCTAAAGCCTATATATCTTTCTTTTCATATTATCTTCTTTCACCTTCAACAAATCTCCACACCCTTCTCCTCTTTTCTTTTCCTTTTCCTTTTATTTATTATTATCTTTTTATTTTTTTAGTTACTTAGGAAAGGGGTTTGCAATGTTCACATTAATATCATATGCCCTCCTCAATTATCACTATGCTCATTAAATATTTTTTAGATTTTTTCCCTAAATCTAAAATATTTGTTAACATGAAAAATGATAAATGAAAAGGTCAGAAATCATGAAATGATTGACAATGAGCCGAATTACATCGAGAATACATTTTATTAAAATTTTGCATTTTTGTGTTGTTCTTTTATAAAAATTTTGAATAAAATGGTGGCTTAAAATCGAGTTACTTTACAACATTATGGTTATAGTGACTATTTTAATCTATCAACGTTGTAATTGTCAGTAATAGTTTCACAATTACCATTATCAGTAATTAAGTCAAACATGTTATCATTTATGGTGTATCCATTATGAGACAACTTATTTTGCTGTGAATCCTTCACAACCTTCAACAATAATAACATCTTTTTTAAAAAAAATAAAAAAATAATAACATCTTCTTAAACACATAGGCTTAAACCTAGTCATTATATCTATACAAATCTTCCTTGTCATCTTTGTTAGGCATACACAACTCGCCTTCAACTTTAGAATGTTCTAGCACATACTATCTTTTGATCATGTTGATTGATTTCTATCTTCTACAATCACTGAAATGATATCCTCCTTCTTTCTATTAAATCATTAACCTATAATTGGTTAAGTGTAAGGGTTGTTTGGCTTACTTGCTTTAACTTTCTTATAGTTCTATCAAACCTAATACCATTTTATTTAATAGGTGGTTATTATGATGTTTGAATTGCCTTTTCATTACCAGCAATATTGAATTTACTTGTGTAGTTGCTCAACCTCTTGAAAGGATCAAATTTTCCACCACTATTAGCCTTTTCTTTCATTTCTATATTCCTTGACTCTATAAGCATAAATAATATTTGCTCTCTAATATTATTATAGCATTCTAACCTTGACCTTTGCATTGCAAGGTGGGAAGATGATGTTATTATTTCTATTCATTAAAGAGATCAACTTGCTTTGATATTAATTAATGAATTTAGGATTTTTTAAGTTATAAGTCACAACTTTAAATTATAAGGAAAATCTATTTAATCTATTATGAAATTCAATAACTCATAAAACTAACTTGAAAAATAACACACTGATAGTTAGCAAAACCAACCTAACCATTATAAGAAAAAAAAAGCAAACTAAAATTAATTTGAAAAACTAATTAAAATCTGAAAATAAAAAAAAATTAATAAACATCTTTTGAGGCTAATTTGAGAGCCTTCCCACTCTTAGCTATTTATAGCTTGTCAATCTCTTATAAACCTGGGTTTGTAGAAACTCTTGACAGTTATAACTAGTTTTGTTAGTTTGGCTATTTAGCATGTTTCACGAGCATTGCCATGTCTATTTGGTATATATACCCATCATTTGTGCGTCATTAATATACCAAGCTAACTCTAGTTTCTTGTTCTTCCCATAAAAGAAAATTTCAGAAATCATCTTTGTTATGAGAAAACGGGAGGCTGAAGGGATGTGATTGATATTTTCTGTATAATAGCAAATAGCTTGCTCCGAGGCAGGCTTCTGGAAATGGAATCAAAGCACATTTAATTCTGAAGTTATGGAAAAGCAACTACTGTCGCAGACATTACATTCACGGGAAGTAGGTTAGTTGTGAGAATACTTGACAAGGTATTTGTATTGCTGTAAAACCGAGCTCACAATTTGTGGAAGAAAAATCTGCGATGGGTAGATTAAGCTCAAGACTGGTAATTTTTTATTTATTAATAAATTCTTTCCTCTCTCAAAGTTGAGAAAAAGAAGAAACTTTTTCTTGTCTACCTAGTAACATAACAACAGGATGGATTGCATAACTATGTTATAAGGGAGACTGCTATTCTTTTGAGCGGTCTTTGGCAAATCATTTACCTTCCTCTGATTTCTGAAAATGAACAAGTTGGCTTCCAGTGAGAGCATTCTGACTCTTTTGAAGATGAAGGTAGAGCAGGCCATATGATAGCAGGACTTTCAGGAGGTACTAGTGGAGCTGCTTCCCCTGAAAGAACCTGCAAAACAGTTATCATGGAGAGCCTTTAGTGTGTGTTTGGATGGCAACAGGATACCCCTAGAAGTAAACACTCCAATCCATCCTCTGCAAACTCCCCATTCAATTTGTGATCGGCTGCATCCAGGAGTCGTCCCATCCTGTGGAATTCCCATAGCCAATAAGAAATCCCATTGTTATAGTCGTTCTCGTTCTCCTCGTCTGGATTTCCAGGCTTCCTTCCACAAACAACTTCCATCATGAGAACACCAAACGCATAAACATCTGTTTCAACAGTTGCCCTTCCGGTAGGAGAACTTTATGGTGTCATGTAACCACTCTTAATTTGTTTAACTAAATTAATCATTTCAATTACATTCTCTTATTGATAAAATCAAGAAGAATTCAAGTAGAAAAATCACACAAATCCTTCCCCTCTCTTTGTTTCAAACTATTGGTAAAGAGAGAAAAATAATTCATTTATTTTTTTTGTATTCACGTATTGACACTTATTACTTTTTACTTTTATTTTTATCCCATAATATTTTTTACTTAATTTATATCATGACACCTCTATTTTTTATTTCATCGTATCCCTTAACAATACCTAAAATGCTTTTATTTAATATATTTAATATTTTATTTATTTTATTAGGATTATAATTTATCAAATTTTCACGCTAACATTACTAATCCAAAATCCAAGTTTGACAAAACAAATATTAAATGCTATAATGGTCAAAATATAGGTCATTATACTTGGGGTTACTGGAATCTAACTAGAAGGGTTAAGGAAAATGCCAATATTTTTGTTGAAGAAAAAACCATCTTAGTACTAGTTTACAATGAATGAATACAAGCCAAAGGGACCATATGATATCTATACAATGGTGCAAGCAATCATATATGTGGAGATAGAGACAAGTTTATGGAGCTTGATGAATTAATTAAAGGTAATGTCATATTCGTAGATCATTCATAGGTTTCCAACAAAAACAATGACATGATTCTCATAAAATTAAAAAATAAAAGTTATTAACTAGTTGGTGATGTCTATTATCTCTTTATTATAAAAAGCAATATACTGAATATGGGATAATTATTAGATAAAAGTTATGAGATTAAGATGAAAGATCATGCCTTGATATTACTTGATACTCATATAGCTAGATTGCAAAGGTAACCATGACAAAGAATATAATTTTTTTGCTAAACATAGAGACGAATACGCCTAAATACTTAAATACATGTGTGAAAGATAAGACTTCGCTTTTTTATAAAAGACACAGTGACATGACTCAAAGATTGATGTCTTTTCTCAAGTACAGGAGTATCGAAGTCATAAATAACTCAGCAAGACCGGGGTCGAACCACATAAAGGTTAATTATATAAATTATAGATAACAATAATACAACAACAATAACAATAACAACAATAACAATAACAATAGTAGTAGTAGTAGTAGTAGTTATAATAATAATTGTAATAATAATAATAAAGAAGAAAAAGAAGAAGAAGAAGTTGATGAGAACTTTGAGATGAAAGATTAACGTAAGAATTAAACAATGATAACAACAAATGTCAAGGTTAGAGGTTCCACTAATGGTTTGTCAAACAAGTATAGTATAAACTCTTATTATTCAATTGAAAACCACACACAAAGGAGGTTCCAATCAGATTATAGATTGTTAACATGATTACATTAGTCATCTTATTCAATTAATGTTAATACTTGTAAATCTCGTCAAGCATTCATGATTATAACTTATATTAACAACAAATCAAGTTCCTTTCCTAGCTCAGGTGTCGGTTATACCATACAGTATGAACTATGAAAGT
>NW_011501147.1:0-4884 GCF_000495115.2 Populus euphratica | reverse complement strand
CCGTGTTAGTATCAAATATTAAAGTCTATATTAAGTTTACACTATACTTATTATTACACCATTAGTGTAACCTTTTCACCTTGACATAACTAACTTAGCTAGACATAATGAAAGAAAGCAAAATAGATAAACAAAATAAGAACATAAAAGTTAACTAAGTAAAGGAAAGGAAATGAAAGGCATAAACTTGATATTAATGAAAGCAAAGCATAAACATTACAAAAAATACAAAGAGAGAAAGGAAGAGCATGATCTTGATCTAGAAACCAAGATGCCTAAATGCATGGCAAATGCCTCCTTTTATAGGCCAAAAATGGGAACTATTGATTTGATGACTAATTGATAAGTGGGTGGCCAACTTTTGACTTGGTGACAATCCTTATCTTCTCTTGTCTGCCCAAAACGTCATTGATAACGTCAAAATTGGAGCCAGTTGCAAACATGAAAGTTGTAGATTTATATGATAGGCCTGCATTTAAAATGAATATTTACCATAAATTAAAGGTATCTTATATTATTAGATATGTTATTATAAAACATGCTTTAGTTAATGAGTTATTGATACTTCAAGTGCAAAATGATGATATAAAACCTTTATAAAAATGCACTTTTAAGTACTAATCACACGGGCATGTAAAATTTGATAACTTGAAGATGATGACACAAAAAGAGATGTTGAAGGGTTTACCATCTATTTTATATCCAAATTAGTTGTGTGAAGGATGTTTAGTAGACAAACAATTCCACAAGATCTTTATAAAAAAGTCTACATCTAGAGCAAATCAACGTCTTCAAGAGATACATATAAATGTTTGTGGTCCTATCAAACTATGTTTTTTTGATTAAAATTTATATTTTTTATATTTTATTAATCATTGTAGTGGAAAAACTTGGGTATATTTTTTAAAAGAAAACTGTAATGTGTTTAGTAGTTTTAAGAAGTTTAAGGCATTAGTTGAAAAAGAAAATAATTATTCTATAAAATTATTTAGAATGAATAAGGAGCGAATTTTGTTCTAATAATTGTAATAAGTTTTGTGAAGATCATGAAATAAAAAGACTCTTAACAATGTTTAGATCACTATAATAAAATGGCATGGTAGAGAGAAATAATAGAAGCATCCTCAATTTGACAAAAAAACATGTTCAAAATCAAGAAAATACCTAAAGCTTTTTCAGCTGAAGTTGTTAATTATGCTATCTATTTGTTAAATAAGTGGCATACTAAAGGTTTGAATGGAATGACTCCACAAGAGGCATGAAATGAAAGAAAGCCAAATGCTACTCACTTGAAAGTATTTGAAAGCATAAGCTATGTGCTTGTAGATGATAAAATAAAGACCAAGCTAGATGAAAAGAGCAAAATGAAGATCTTTGTGGGTTATTGACATGATCAAAGAGTTGATGTTTTCTTCTAAGTATAGGAGTCTCGAAGTAATAAATAATCCGGCAAGATCGGGGTTGAATCACATGAAGGTTAACTATATAATAATAATGATGATGATAGCGAGGTTAACTATATAATTATAATGATGATGATGATGGTAGTGGTGATGGTGATGAGTTAAAGAGTACTTTAAGATGTAAGATTAATGTGAAGATTAAACAATAATAAAAACAATTATCAAGGTTAGAGAATTCACTAATGATATTTTAAATAAGTATAATATAAACTCTTTTTATTATTCAACTTGAAACTACACAAAAAGAAGGTTCTAATCGGATGAATTGTCATTAATAGCTCATTATAAATTATTAACATGATCATATTAATTATCTTATTTAAGTAACACCAAACTTTCAAATAGTATCAAGAATTCATGATGCTAATTTATGGTAACAAATCAAATTCCTTTCATAGCACAGCTTTCTAACAAAATAAGAATTTATGCATTTTAACTTCTAGAACTTGAGATGTGGGCTGAAAACTGAACAGTGTCTGAGTTGTAGGACAGATTCTGACTTCTCCGTTGTTGTTACCATTTGAACTTGAAAATGACACTTTTAAATTTTAGACTCCTATAAAATTTTAAGGCTTATGTCTTAGCTTTTCAATATATAAACCATACCTAAATCCAAGTTCTATAACTCTAGTTATGATCTAATAATCGAATGGTGTTCCAGTTTGGGCTAAACCAATATCTCTTTTCTAAGCTTAACCCTCTATTTGTCTTCTCAATTTTAATTGTTAAATTCATTAATCAATCCTTTTATTTATATGATAGACTTGTATTTAAGATGAACATTTACCATAAATTAAAGGTTTCTTATATTATGAGACATGTTATTTTAAAACATGCTCAAGTTAAGGAGTTATTGATACTTTAAGTGCAAAATGGTAATATAAAACCTTGATAAAAATACACTTTTAAGTACTAATTAGTTATGACTAAAAGTCTAAAGGATATAAGCTTTACAACCCAATGAAGGGCAGATAATGATTAATAGAGATGTTAGTTTGATGAAGAAGGAGTATGAGATTAGAAAGTAAATGATGGTGAGAAATATAATTTTCTACTGGTTCTTGATAAATAAAAGAAGAGTTATGAAAATCATAAAGAATAAGCTATACCTTCACAATTACCAATGACATCATCTTTAACTTTTTATTTTTCTTCTTTTAGTGGAAGTGCAAGTAGTGGGATCCCATCAAGTTCACCAAAAAGGATTAATAGTCTTGATGAGCTATATGAGGTAACTACTCCTATTTATAATGTCGTAACACTATGTTTTCACCTTGCTTTATGTGATTCTATACTGTTTGAAGAAACAATAAAGGATGCAAAATGAAGAATTAATATAGATGAAGAGATTGTATCAATCGAGAAGAATGACATATAGAAATTGGTTTCTAAACTAAATGCAAAAAAACCAATAGGTGTCAAGTGGATCTACAAAGAAAAGAAGAATACAAAAGAGAAGGTATAGAGATACAAGGTAAGGTTAGTGGAAAAAAGGCTATAATTAAAAGCATGAAATTGACTATAATGAGGTTTTTGCTCTCATTGCTATATTGAAGATCATTTGATTAAACATTGCCATAAATGCTCAATATGGATGGAGAATCTATCAAATGAATGTCAAATTAGCTTTTCTTAATGGTTTTTTTAGGAGGGGATCTACATTGAGTAACCCATGGGTTATGAAGTGAAGTGATATAAATACAAGGTAGTAAAGTTAAACAAAGCCTTGTATGGATCAATGCAAACCTCAAGGGCTTGATATAATTGTATTATTGACAATTTATTAAAGAATAGATTTGTCAAATCCCACTATGAATATGCTATCTATGTAAAGATCAAATAGAGTGGTGATACTCTTCTTGTATGTTTATATATAGATGACTTAATCTTTATAAGAAATAATCTAAAGGTGTTTGGAGACTTCAAACAAATAATGATAAAAAAGTTTGAGATGATGAATATTGATCTTATGACATACTACTAAAGGATTAAGATTAAACAAGAAGATGATAAAATCTTTATAAACCAAGAAAAATTTGCCAAAGAGATTCTTAAGAAGTTCAAGATGAAGGATTGTGCAAAAGTGAATGCTCTAGTTGAGTGTGGAGTGAAGATGTTAAAAAATGATGAATAGGAGAAGATAAACTTTTCAACATTTAATAACATAGTTGGGAGTTTAAGATATTTGACATGTACCTATCTATATATTCTTTTTGGAGTAGGGATTGTGAGCATATTTATGAAGACACAAATCATTACATATTTCAAAACTTTGAAGAGAATTTTTTAGTATATCAAATATACTGTTAATTATGGCTTATTTTAAAGATATTCTAATAGCTTTAACCTTGTGGGTTATATTGATTATGATTGGGCTGGAGATATGGATGATAGAAAGAACACTACTAGTTTTGTTTTCTATATCAGAGACATAACATTCATATAGAGTTCAAAAAAATAATCTATAATCACTGTATCAATATGTGAACCTGAATATATAGCTAGTAGATCATGTGTATGCCATTCTATATAGCTAAGAAGATTATTTAAAGAATTTTGAATGCCACAAGAGAATCCTATGGAGATTTATGTGGATAATTCACTAGCCATTGTCTTAGTTAAAAATCTAGTTTTTTATTTTTATTTTTTTATGATAGAAGTAGGCGCATTGACACAAGATTTTATTACCTAGGAGATTGCATTACAAACAAAGAAGTTGAAGTCAAGTATACAAAGACACAAGATCAAGTTGAAGATATTTTCATAAAGCCACTCAAATATAATGTTTTTACCACGATAAGAGATTTGTTAGGAGTTATGAAAAAATCAAGGTTAGGAGAGGGAGTTGAAAATTAAACTTGATTTTTGATTTTTTTGAAGAATAAAGGAATCAGTAAGCTAGTTGGATTAAATGAATTAGTCAACCGGTTTAGAAACAGTTAACCGGCTTAGTTAGCAGAATATAATTCTTATTTAAATTATGATTTTCTTGTTTTAGTTTAAATTCATTAATTGTATAGGACTTTATACCTTTTAAAAGGCTTGTAATTAAACATTATTAAAACATTAGAAAATAGAGAAAATAGCTAAAAGAGCTAGAGAGAAATACGTAATATGATGTTGGGGATATTTTCACAAAGTCGCTCAAATATGATGTTTTAACCAAGATAAGAGATTTGTTGGGAGTTATGAAGAAATCAAGTTTAAGAGAGGGTGTTGAAAATTAAACTCGATTTCTAGGTTTTTTGAAGAACAAAGGAATCAATAAGCTAGTTGGATTAAATAAATTAGTCAACTAGTTCATAAATGGTTAACCAATTTAGTTAATAAAATATAATTCTTATTTAGATTATAATTTTTTTGTATTAGTTTAAATCTCTTGATTGTCTAGGACTTTATACTTTTTAAAAAGTTTATAATT
>NW_011501139.1:14704-57049 GCF_000495115.2 Populus euphratica | reverse complement strand
TTTTTTATTTACGTGGGATGTCCGGGTCAGCTTACGCACACCACGACTAATCCCCACGATCCACTGAACATCCTGCAAGTCCAGTGAGCAGGTAAGACATCGCAGGAGTGACAAGTGTGCATATTAAGGTTTGAACCCAGATACGAAAAAAAAGGACAAACCCCTCCCACCACTAGGCAATAACCTCATTTACAGCTGTCATTCTCTCTTGATGAGATTACTAATGCACTTTGATCCATAACGGTATCATCGAGCATGAGAAGTTCAAAATAAAAGAGGAAAGGAAGGAAGAAAGGAAGAAGAAAGCATCATTGGGTGTGTGCATTACAGCATGCTTGTAAAAATGGTGGATAGGCTTTTGGAGGACTGCTAGAGATCTGTGATCATTTGGGAATCCAGACTTTGAGCATGTTCATCTGTCTTGTTACAATAATTATGTGAACTTATGACAGATTAAATAAAAACCCACATCCAAAACAAGCTGATTTTCAGCCCTAGAAGAAGCCTTAATTAATGTGGTCGTTGTTGTTGCTTATGTGAAAGGGGCCTGTCATGTATTTGATTGTGCCATAAGTGTCAAAATTTGTCATATGTCAATGTCACATGCATCAAATTAAGCAATTCACCAAATAAATAATGTCTAGTGGCATGTAGCTCTCACTAGATGTGTAGCAGCTAGCGAGAGGCGGGGTTATTTTTTTAATTTTAAAAATAAAATAAAATAAAATATGTAAAGCAGGTTAAAGAATCAAGTAGATTAAACAAATTAATTTTATTTTAATCAGATAATTAGAAAAACAAACAGCAATAACAATAGATAAATCAAATACAGAAAATAATAGTAATAATATAGAAATTTTTTTCTTTAAAAAACATATAATTTAATTTTCAACCAATTAAATATATATGATAAAATTGGATTAAAAACAAAATAAATACTCTAATTTACCTAAGTTAACATAACAAATTTATAATCTAGGTAATAAATAACAAGTTAACCCAAGTTAGAATGCAAATCCGTAACTCAAGTCATGAAATTAAGATATAGAAATGAAAACAAAAAAAAAACCACAAAATCATTCTTTTTTAAAAAAACCAATATCGAATGATGAAATTGAAAAGAAAAATAAGTAAAAGAAATTGATGACAATCTATGTTAACGTTTCAAATTTGTGACTTTGGTCATTAGACTAAAAATACCATATTTGAAAAAATCACAAAACTCAATTTTTAACCAATCAAATATTGAATAATAAAATTAATAAAATTATTATATAAAAGGATCCAAAACCAAAAATAGCAATGAAAACAATTAGGGTCAAAATTTAGATAAAAAACAAATTAGAAAAAATCAACAATTTGTTTTTTATTAAAAGGTGAAATTGAGAAAATGAGGGTCATATTGAAAAAAATCATAAATTGAGATTAAAGTATAAAAATAAAAATAAATAAAATTTTTATAAGAGAGCCAAGAATAAGAATTAAAAAATAAAAAAATAAAAAATAAAATTAAAATATAAATAACTATGAGAAAAACTCTAATTTTTTGAATGGTCAATGAAAATTTCAAAGGAAAAAAAAGACAACCAGGAACAAATCATGTCATTATCTTAACACGTGCAACTCTATTATAAAAAAAAATATTGTGATGATTCAAATAACATGATAAAAAAAAGATTTTGATCATCAATAAAATCTGCATGTACCATCAAAAGATCATATATACCTCTTATTAGCGTGTATATGTTATACACACTAGCTATTTTATTAATTAAGTAATATTTTTTAAAATGAATAAATTGTTATTATTTATATTCATGTTGATGATATCAAAAAAACCATAATATAAAAAGATAAAAACCCCTAAACACAAGCTTTAAACATTTCATTTTTAACTGTGATGTATACGTAAAAAGATGAAAAAGTCTAAATATTCCTGTTTTAATTTTTTTCTTTTAATAATAAATTAATAATTTAATTGTGCTTTAAAAAATAAAAAATTCCAATAATAACCAATAAGCCTTGCAAAAAAACCGAAACACCCATAACATAAAGGTCATTGATTTTTTATTTTGATAAGGAAAAATAATAATTATACTAATTAATGAATGGTAGAATATATGTAGGTATACAGTGAATCTCCCTACAGTTTTAGCTTTCTTTTGATTTTAATTGTCAAAAATTTTAGGTGAACACAAAGATTCCAGCAACCATAAGATGTGCTTTGAATTGTATCTTGGCTGATAATTGCATTTAGTTTTGGACTAATCGACCATTGTAAAAGGTAAAAACAACAAATATTTATCTGAACAGGATTAACTGAACATCTACTGATATAGCCAAACTAAGAAAGAAAAAGAGACAGTCACGAGTGATTTTTGAGCTCATATGAGGGTGAAATAACCTGAATCCAAACAAGATTTAGGCAGCCTAGACGTTGGATAATTAGGAAGGCGAAGACGACGACCCAGACAATCATAGCACGAAAACAGAGACTGGAATTTGACCAAGAAGAAGAACAGACCACAGCAAGTTAATGTCATAAAATGACAAATATGTCCAGAGATTAGGGGCCAAAAGGATTGCAGCAGGGCAACATATATAATTGTCTCTTTCCCCTAAACATATTTATAAAGGAAGTGTCCTCCCTCCTTAGAACCATAACCTTATACTTTGATTCCAATTATCCAAGGTATAGTTTCTCCCTTCTTTTGTCTCCATTGCATGTCTTTACTGCTTCGTTTGTCCTTGGAAATTAAACTAACGATAATATTAAGGTCACTGCACCACAGTGCTGGTGTGGCATGGAAACTCTACAGCCTAGTAAGATCTTCACAAGTGGCCAGCCTTGCCACATGTCTTACAGTGATTGGATTTCAAAGTGGTCTCAGGGTCTCGTATAATTGCAAGATGACAGGAGCGGAGGAGATCACTAGGGTACATGTAAAATAAGTGCAGGAAGTGGGAATAACATCATACAACAAGAGGCCAGAGCATTTGTGTTATCTTGATTAATTTTATAATTATTAAAATTAATAATTATATAATTTTTTAATGATTTAAAAAATTCAAACTCTCGTGAACAATAAATAACAAACTTAAAGTTTGATCAATTAAGCTATTTCTCGTAGTTACTATTTATATATATCAGTTAAAAAATATTTTTAAAAATTAATTGTTTTTATGATATCAAAGAGTACGTTTTCTTAGTAAACAAATGCACTTGGAGTAATGTTAAATGAGTAAGAAATAATTATTGCTCGGCTAAGTTGTTGAGGCTTTAATAGAGGAGGGAAGATCCATTTACTTCTGCGTTGTTGATTATTAGTAGTCAGTACAAACCCACATGGGATATGCCCTGGACACAGGCAATGCAGCAAAAGTTGAGATTTTCAGGCCATTCAAACCAAAGTTCAGAAATCCTTAGACCCCATCTTGTTGTCTCCATATCTCACTACCCTCTGCCTGGTAGTCTTCTCTTGTCCAATGTAATAGAGGGTCATTTTTCATCAAAGAACCATAAAAAAGGTTGATCATGTATGCTGCATCATGGGATCCAATGGCTGATGATCAGAAAAGGCTCATTTGAAGTACCATTAGCTTAGTTGGTGATATCAAAAGTTTTTCAAACGTCTTAATAACTTTTGTAGATTGTTCATAATAGTGGCAGAAATTCTTTTTTTATGAATAATACTACTTGTAATGTGTGTGATGATTTGAAAAAAGCTTTCCAAGGGACAGCGGGCATAATTCGTGCGACCCCAAGTGGAGAGCGAATGGTCTGGCCTTCCTTTAAAGCTTAGAATGAACTAGCACTTTTCTTGAAAAGAAGATTATTATGAATGCATACCCCATTTAAACAGAGAGCCATTGAAAGTGAAAGAAAGGGAGATCAGGAGGGTGAAGATCATAGCTCACACATGGCCTTGTGATTTCCTAGTTCTCAATTCAAAAGCGCATGTAGCTAGCTAGATGTCCAGTGTAAACTCCCTTATTCAAGGATTCAAGCTATGAGCAAGCCCAACCACATGATTCCTCTCACTCTGCCCCAGCACCATACAAAAGAACATTATTTATTACAACCCCTTTAACAGTCCAAGTTTATTTCAGCGAATATGAAGTCCATCAAAAAGTACATGCCCTAATACATGGCAGCCATCATTCTTGTGTTCTTGTCGGTCAGATTGAAGGAAGGTGAGGGGAAAAAACTATTTTAAGTGATATTTTTATCTCTTTTGGGACATGAAGGAGGGTGGATCATTGACAGGAAAGTGAAAGTAAAACGTTCACAAGATGAAAGACAGTAATGGTACCAATATCAATAGCATGGTGGAGGGAAAGCAAATGTTAGGAAACACTAGGGTCCCATCATTTCTTCTTTTTTTTCACTTGCCATAGATGAAATTATTTGGTTTACAGGACTTTTTTTCAACAGCTACAAAAGAACCCCCAATGTCTAGAAACTTGCTTTAAAGGACCTCTTCTAGCCCCTTCTGCCCACGAAATTATTTGGTTCCATGGTCCCATGGTCCCATGCTCTTCTTTTTATCACTGTCTTTACAATGTGTTGCCAACAAGAGAACAAACCCCCCAACCCCCACCCCCCCAACCTTCTTTCTACTCGTCTTTAGAGAAAATTCTGATTCTTTTCAATTTAAAGAGAAGAGTAGAAGTTCAAATCATTTCTCGGTCTTGTAAAGTAGCTAGTATTGTACAGTCGAAGAGATATTTCTTCTTGTAAGAAATAGTTGAAGATCCACGCACAATTTTCATAAGATGAAATTTGGTTCATGTATGCATGCTGAACTTCTAGCAGGCCAATGGCCAAATGATGCTGATGTGTAATTACCTCACTGCATGCATTACATGCAATTGTGATGAGATAAGTGTTAAAATAGCTTGAAATCTAGAATTTTGGTGGCAAATAGGAATGTTGGATTTGAATAAAAATAGCAGAAATATCCACTAAATTCAAATCCAATAGCCTGTATAACAAATATAGCCACATGAATCCAAACCATCCTAGATTTTCTTTTCTTTCTTTTCTTTCAACTGTAAGCTTTGCCCCACTAAAAATCACCTCAAGATTCACTTACACATATGCATACAGACATGGATAATAATAGTCACATGAATCCAAACTATCCTTCCACATAACAGAAGTCTAGGGAACATGAACCATTCCTGCGAATCTTGTCAGAGCAATCTGAAATCTTCCTTGTAAGTGTATATATAATATAAGCCTCGGACCTCACACAGTGGCACTACCAACTCGTAAATTTATTGCAGCACTAGTTTGATTTTTGGGGTGGATAAACAACCCAGCTAGCGCTAGACTGCAAGGGTACGGTTTTTGGTCCCCTATTCACTGATTCAACTGTTACACTCTTTGTATAGAAGTAATAGCAACTAATCATCACAGAATGATGGCAATTATTGTCATACTTGTTGTAAGAACATCAGTTGTCATGTTGTCCAGGCCTGAAACTCCAGAACTCGTCACATGAATTCGAGATACATGAATACTAGGCTCCAAGAAGAAGCTTCCACTGTTGATCTCCCTTTATAAATTCAATTTCAATATTCCATCAGCATAGTGAAGAATGGTTACGATCATTTGTTTGGTCACTCTCATCACGTTTTGCCAATTGATGGGTCTTATTCGATCCATTTGGTTTGAAAATTTTAATGGGAATATATACAACAGAATCTTAGAATTTTGAACGGAAATTAAAAAAAGGGCAACTGATGTATCATTTTCCTCCAACTTGACAAGGTGAACATACAATCCTGCATATTCTCTGAATAAACAATGCCAAAAACACAGAATTAGAAAGCACACTAAGGTTTAATGTTGACCTAATGACCTCATTACGAGCAGAAAATTAAGTTTGCAATCAAGAACAATTTACAGCAAATCATTGCTGGTCATCTTGAAATCAAAAGATGTATGTGGATTTTTTTTCTTCTAGTTTCTTTCCTGAAAGACATTCTGTAGAAAGCCTGCGTTGTTTTACCTACTCTAGAACACATATTTTGAAACCCTATTCTGATCTAGAGAATCCTCATCTCCAGTGAGAAATAAAGCTCAAGGTTTGGTGCCCCCACCTCAATTATTCAAAAAGACAAATACTGGAAATTACATCAAGAAAACAAGTTATTGCTTTCCTAATCAAAGTCTAAATCATACTAGTTATTTTTATTGAGATTACTATTTATGAATTTGTCTGCAAATTTTGAAATGCATAGGAATGACAGAAAATAAACTTTATATGATAAGAAAGGTCCTTGTAACCAAAATAAAGCAATTATTAAATGATTCTTTGATTGTTGTGCAAACAAAATGAAGAGATTAAGAAGCTAATCAAATACAAAAGTCGGTGGCTTCAGATGAAGGTGGACCTGAAATTTCCGACTTCCCTTTAAAGCGAAGAAAGGCAGATGCCGGTGCGTCCGCACCCTTTTTGGCCTGCATTCACATACAACAAAAGTACCCAACGTTTTTCTGTCTCTGTAACATGGAAATGAAAATGACTAATTGTTAAAAAATTTACTCAACCTAATTGATGGATCAGTAAATTCAATATACTATCTGTTTGTTTAAACACCTCATCTTGAAAAGGGCTAAAGGGACGGTGCCAATTTATGGGTCAGGCTTATTTCGAAATCCAATATTTTTTAATTATATAGTCTTGCAAGTGTTACAAGTGTTATAGCCATTTTCATAACTGAGCTTAAATGTCTGCAAGTCTATTATAATGTTGAATTCAACATCGATGAGCTAAACTATATGTTCAGTTCAACTATACGAAGTCTGGTATGATATAAGACCTAGATATTCTTAGAATCAGTTGCTTATTGAGCTTAAATGCCTATTGACACGACTAAAAATAACAAATGTCAAGGTTAGAGGTTCCACTAATGGTATATCAAACAAGTATAGTATAAACTCTTATTATTGAATTGGAAACCACACACAAAGGAGGTTCCAATCAGATTATATATTGTTAACATGATTACATTAGTCATCTTATTCAATTAATGCTAATACTTGTAAATCTCGTCAAGCATTCATGATTATAACTTATGTTAACAACAAATCAAGTTCCTTTCATAGCTCAGGTGTCGGTTATACCATACATTATGGGCTATGAAAGTGCCAAGCATTTGTTGTACCAAGTGTTATACAACATAAATCAAGATTAGTCATTTAACAAGCAAAGTATTAAAGAGTGAACAAGATAGCAAATATAAAACATGTTAGTATCAAACATTAAAGTCCATATTAAGTTTACATTATACTTATTCTTACACCATTAGTGTAACCTTTTCACCTTGACATAATTAACTTAGCTAGACATAATGAAAGAAAGCAAAATAGATAAACAAAATAAGAACATAAAAGTTAACTAAGTAAAGGAAAGGAAATGAAAGGCATAAACTTAATATTAATGAAAACAAAGCATAAAAAATACAAAGAGAGAAAGGAAGAGCATGATCTTGATCTGAACACCAAGATGCCTAAATGCATGGCAAATGCCTCCTTTTATAGGCCAAAAATGGGAACTATTGATTTGATGACTAATTGATAAGTGGGTGACCAACTTTTGACTTGGTGACAATCCTTATCTTCTCTTGTCTGCCCAAAACGTCATTGATAACGTCAAAATTGGAGCCAGTTGCAAACATGAAAGTTGTAGGCAATTGTCTCAGCTTTCTTGTGTAAAAACTTCAGCTCATTTGGACTTCTAGAACTCCAGATATGGCCAAAATACCGAACAGTGCTCGGGCTGGAAGACAGATTCGGGCTTCTTTGTTGTTGCTACAATTTGGACTTGATAATGGCCTTTTTAGATCTTGGGCTCCATATGAAAGTTGTAGGCCTATGTCTTACCTTTCCATCCATATAAATTGGACCTAAATCTGAGATATATAGCTCTAGATATGACCCAATTACCGAACAGTGTTCCGGTTTGGATTGCACCGACATCTCTTTTCTAAGTTTGACCATCTCTTTGCCTTTGCAATTTAAGTTCTTAAAGTCATCAATCAATTTTTTCATTTATGTGATAGGCCTGCATTAAAAATAGACATTTACCACAAATTATAGGTATCTTATATTATTAGATATATTATTATAAAACATGCTTTAGTTAAGGAGTTATTGATACTTCAAGTGAAAAATGATGATATAAAACCATGATAAAAATGCACTTTTAAGTACTAATCACCTATAAATTTAGCAAGATATAAGACCTACATATAATTAGACTCAATACATTACTAGACTCAGTATTTTTGAATTCAACTACATACTAATCTCAAAATACTTATGGGTCTTGCATTCATATCCTTGAATTTAAAATCATTCAAAGTTTGAATATACCATGAATTGAAAGTCTTTATAGGCCGCATACCATGTTATAAGATTATTTTATTGTTCTTAACACAAAATATTAAGAATCCAAGGTGGTTATTTCTCTATGCTCCTAGGCATATAAAAATCTTTGAAAAGCATGTCTTTATCCAAGCATCGTTAGTATTGAGAAATGGCTATTATCATCAATATTAATATTGCATAAAAAATAAATATAAAATCAATTACGAATTCTTTTAATATTGATGTTAGGGTTATTTTCATTAATAATAATATTGTATAAGAAATATTTCTTATCATCTATATTTTCAAGAGAAAATGACTTCACCCTTCAACAAAATAAAATATTTTAGAGGTTATAAATATCCTTGAATTCATCCACGTAAAGGGTTCAAGCTTTTTTTTATTCTCTAAAGTATATATATTTTTATTTTTAAAGCATTTATCATACATAAATAAGAACAAACACTTTTGTTCCTCAATTTAAAGCTCATCCCCCCATATATTGCAATCCTTTATAAAAAAAAATATTGATTTTATCATTAGATAGTCTTTAAATATTACAAATGAGATTATCTTTGGAGTTGTTAGGACTTTTATCACCAACTATCAATTTTATAAACTCTAAAGGAGCAAGCATGAAAGTGAATGTGTGATCATCCTTTATCCATACACTTAAGATTCTCATCCCTAAGCATGGTGGGTTTTAAGAACATCATCAATTGGCATTGTGTATAGGAAACTAATAAAAAAAAACATCAATTATTCTTATAGTGTTGGTATTTTGACATCCTTTATCGCTATTAATAGTAGATAAGGGTGAGACATGTCACGAAACTCTTTATAATAGTAGACATGACTACGCCAACAAAGATGTAGCAACTTATTCGTTAGGTATAAACCTTTTTTTAAGTTGTATTGGCAACACCAAACCTTACAACCCCAGCAAGTCCTGGCACATGATATAGTTCCTTTAATCCCAACTTCTCAACTATAAATTGCCCCTGTCGGTCAGGAGACAATTGTCTTGTCCTGAAAAGGCTGGACTAAATGACTTGGAGAGCTTTCCATTATGACAACCCTTTATCTCCCCTAAATGTCATTTATATCGACATGAAACTTTTCCAATTAGTATTCACTCTAAACATAATCTATCTTGCCACCATGAGAAAAAAATCATTTATCAATCCTGTTGTTCCATACAAGAATCCTCTAGCTTCTCAAAGCCTGTTAGAAAAACGTTTGGGAGAAGTATGTTTGGTCAATACCTCTAATATGAGACTTATAGTCCTCATAAGATTAAATAATCTCCTTTATCTAGATAAATCTTATATATCCATATCCTTAAGGAGTACATATCTATAAAGATGACTTTGAACAACTATAATGGTATGACAGATCCACGAAAATGCGTTCAAAATGCACATAGAAAACTTGAACTGTTCATTTAAAAATGTGATGCTATGTGCAAAATACTCCCTACAATCTTTGGAGAGTTAACAAAAGCCCAATATAATAATATAGAGTCAAGGTCTATTATAGGCTTTAATAACCTTTAAGCCAAACTTGTGTCATGATTTAGTCTAGATTAGCTAGATAATATAGTAATGGTGAAGAAAAGGATTGAAAAGTGGAGAATGTGTATAGACTTCACTAACACAAACAAGGCATATCTAAAGGATAGTTTTCCTCTCCCAAAGATTGACAAATTAATGAATTCCACAGTTGGTTTTGAGTTCTTAAGCTTCTTGAATGCTAGTTTAAGGTACTATAAAATCCTTATTCATATAAAAGATGAGGAGAAGATGTTTTTCATCATTAGAAAAGGAAACCTTTTACTACCATACAATTCCATTCAATCTTAAAAATATAGAGGTTTTATACTAGAGGATGGTCAACAACGTGTTTAAGTATCAAATTAGAAAGAATATGAAAGCTTATATGGATGATATATTAGTAAAAAAAATGACTTTTAAACATCTAAGGGACACAAAAAAGGTTTTTTATATCCTCGGTAGTTGTAAGACGAAGTTTAATCTAACGAGGTGTGTATTTGCCATTAGAAAAGGAAATTTTTTAAGTTTCCTAGTAAGTAGAAAGGGAATAGAACCTCACCCTGAACAGATTTATAAAATTCTGGATGTGACTCCTTAAAAGACCAAAGATGTTCAGCGTCTCACATGAAGATTGGTTCCTTTGAATAGATTCATATTTAGGCTGGAGGGACAAAGCCTACTTTTCTTTAAAATCTTAAAAAATATTACAAACTTTGAATGCACACTAGAATGTCAAAAAGCTTTCGAGGAGCTCAAAGTATATCTTTCCTCTCTAGGATTTTATCACAATCAAGAGAAAATTATAGACTGTTATTTTACTTTAGGATTTTTCATTAGGTTGTCAATTCAATATTGGTTAGAGAGGAAGAGCATGCATAATGCCAAACCCAACAATCTTGGGTTGAGCTACGCACTGATCCTAAATGCTTGCGGGTTTGACAAAATATCAGACCTCACACCTTTTAGTTTAACTACATGTTGAGTCTAAGTATTTAAGGTTTGACAAGACTCGAGACCTAAATGTTCTTAGGCTTAGCAACACACTGAACCTAAATATGTATGGATTTGGCTAAATGTAAACTCAACACTCTTAGAATTAACTACACACTAAGCTCAAGTGTTTGGGGTTTAGCCCAACTATGTGTTGAGCTCAAGTACTTGTTAGTTTAGTAGGAAGCCAAACCCAATATCCTTGGGTTTAAAATCAGTCCAAGTCTGAATATATTAGGAATTAAAAGTCTTTATAAACCTTATGGTAGGTCACAAGGCTATTTTATTGTCCTCAACATAAAATGTTAAAAATCTAGGATGGTCATTTCTATTTACTACAAGACATAAAAGTTTTTCAAAAGTTTATCGTAGTCCAACCATAATTAATGTTAATTAAAAGCTATTCTCATCAATATTAATACTGTGTAGAAAATAATACATAAAATCTATTACAATCCTTTGCATTTCTTTTAACATTGATGTTGACATAAGGTTTTTTCCATCAATATTAATATTATATAAGGAATGTTTCTTCTCATCTATATTTTTATGAGCCCACCCTTTTAATAAAATAAAATAGTTCAGATGCTATAAATATCCTCAAAAAATAAAAAGATCACACTTTTCATATTTTTTAAGGTATTGATATTATTATTCTCAGAACATTTATCATACATAAATAAAAATAAAAACTTATGTTCTTAAATTTAAAGATCATTCCCTCATTTATTATAATTCTTTATAAAAAGTTATTGATTTAAAGGTTTTTTGAATCCTATAAAAAAGAACTATTCTTCCTGCAGGTGTAAAAACTTTTATCATCAGCTATTAATTTATTAATTTTATAAACTCTGGAAGAGTTAAGTATGGAAGTGAACATGTGTTCATCCTTTATCCAAACAATCAAGACTCTCATCCTGAGCAGTATATTTTGGTAACATCATCACTAAAATTTAGGTTACTGGTTTTAACTTGATGTAGGAAAAACTTTTTCAAACTACTGTAACAATTGGATGGATCTCACAGATCATAAAATGAAACACAAGTACATACTGAATAATGTTGCATCACCCACAACATATGCAGACTTGCAGGCTACGTACCCTATGATTGTGAAACACAAACTACTGTAACAAAAGCATTTGTATAGATAGATTTCATCAGAGCCTGGGCTGTAATCTGTATGCAGTGGCGTTGGAACATTAATTTTCAAGAAACAATCTCTACCCCCACAATCTGCTGTTTAAGATGTTTATATATATAACAAGGTTTGGCAGTGGTACATTTTGCCAAGAATACTCAGTTCGCAAGGAAAAATATAGTGTCCTCCAGAGAAAATGTGCCATTTCCAGTTCAGATTCTGCCGTAGGCTTTCATTACAACCATCTAAAACCTCTACTTGTTCCAAAAACTCTCGTCATGCGACTTTTGAGCATTATATTTTGATTGATTTGTCCTGTAAGAAGCAGATAGCAGTATTTTATCTGAAAATTACCCAAATATAGAATTTCTCAAATCCGTCAGTCTGTTACTGCTAAATCACAGCAGTGAGTGAAAAATCATTTCCTAGCTAGCCTATGATTAAAACACATCTTGACTGATTGATTTCTAAGTTAAATGTAATGGAACTTGGGAAACACGTTCTTGACTAGCTGAAAAGAGACATCATATGGAAGTTCCACTCGACAGACTTGAAACACAAACAGCATAACAGCACCATTATGATGCTTAAAAAGAAGGGCTACGAGGTATAAGCATGGAGTAGGTGAAGGAACGATTGATTTCAAAACAAAAGCATTGTATAGCATATATTATATCATATTAAATTTTTAACATTATAGTTTATATCATTATAATCGTTCATTTGTCAAAAATATTAATATCTAATGTAAGCTATTAAATGAAGTTATCAGACAAGGAAAGCAGTAGAGTTTGCAGTTATCAAACAAGTAGAAAATCCTGTTGCAGATAATTTCTTGAAAACTCTAAAAAAAAATAAAAAAATACATGCAGGCTAGAACGAACAGTGACAGATTCAGAATAATTTGAGTTAAACCGAAACGTTAATCATCCTAAAAGCAAAACATATTTAAGCCAGCAGGCAGTAGACATAATATCAAATCTAAAATTTATGTTCATACTTCCTAGCTCCTGTTAACTACTGCCAAAAAATAATGGGTATTTATTTATTTCAAGATAGATTCATCCTACAATCAGTCTCTTACACGTAAAAGTTTTAGGATGCGGCCAACAATTTAATTTAGAAGGCTCACCCTGATGTGTGTGTATGTGTGTGTGTGTGTGAATAATGTAAGATTCAAACAAACACCGCATTGCTCTTATCACAACCAGCTCCACAGGTTCTTTGGCCTTATTCCTCATTATTTTAAATAACTCTAAGAAACTCTTAACAATCTTTCTACCACATTGAACCCATAACACCTTTGTAGTGGATGAATGCAGTGTGAGCAGGCAATCCTGCTTTAACCTCAAAAATTGCATGTTCGACCAAATTGGGGAACCTGCTGATAGTCTTTTCCAAAATTTATAAATCACCTGCATATAGGTTACTTGCTTCCATTCCAAGCCAAGGTCGGATGGGATTCCCATCTTTCTTAACATGCTTCCACCACTTTGAGGTAGTGTTCATACGATCAATTATGGTACTCGTGGATCATCCAAACATCTACGTCTTGCAGTGGACAGTGGAACATCGTACTGAATCTGTGTAGTAGCTATGTTGTAATGAAGGCACTCATGGATCATCCAAACATCTAAGTCTAGCAGTGGACAGTGGAACATCATACAGAATCTGTGTAGTAGCTATGTTGTTATGAAAGTCATAAACGAAGACTTGAACTTGCATAATTTCCCGCCTGATAGATGCACATTAGACTCAATATTCTCCTAAGGAGTACAGAAAAAGTTAACGTGGTGACAGAATGTACCATTGGCATCATCACATCCTATCGTAGCTCGAGGACAGCAGAACATCTCACCTGAATAATAATTGAGAATAACAACAGAAGCAGAAAATGCCAAAGCAGATCTAGAGGTAGTTATCATCCATGTATGATTAGTAACTTCATAAACATCAAACGAGTACTCAAAAGAAAGCTCATCAATAAAGTAGCCTAAGCGAGACCAGCTGTCCATCTCCATTTTCATTTCCATGGGTTAAGACCCACAACTATATCTGCAATCTTCTGTACGCTGTTTCTGGATATGATTTTTTAACCTACAGGCTCTGATTTAAGGTATATGCCTAAATTTCAAAAACTGGAAACCACCAATGATGAGAAGCAAGAAGCTAACCACAAACAGCAAGACAAAAGAACAAAAAAGGAAAACATAGTATAATGCTTTACTCATTCCAGTAAAGTGTGTTGTTACTTTTTATCCTTTACACAAGCCGAGAGAGTGAAGTCTGGGACAGCATCCTAGGGAAAGTGGCCAAACTGAGACTTTATACCTGATTTATATGAAGCCAACTCTATTAGGGAACAAACTACATAGAAGGAAAGAAAAACACAATAATTTAACTGCTCTTAATAGGAATAAAGCCGTTGGAAGAACTCAGCTGCAAAGGGAGATTGCCTTTCTTGTTATTTACTATAGGCACGACTATAGTCTAAAAATAATACCATATCATATGCAATACAAGAAGCTCAGGTTATGCCATCCAACATGGTAAGGTTGGAGAGAGCCCAACAACAATATAATTTTAAATCAAAATTGTATTTTACCCAAATTTCCAAGAAGAAATTCCAGTTTGCTGCTGCTTCAAAATAGGTCAGACAGAAGAGATAGAATTCACCACTCTTTATCTTGCAACCATCAAAAGAGAAGGCTGGAAATGTCAGAGGGGGCTCCTATAATATTGTGTTTCAAGACAAACAGTAAGGTTGATACTATTATATTAAACTGGACAACTATTTACCTCATTTAGGAAACACTCTCCTTACAATACCTGGGAAAGATCGATTTGACTCCTAAAAGATGCTCTATCGAGGAGTTAATAGCAACTCCCAGTGTATAGCATATGAACTCAACCTCATAATTTGCAGGTGAACTACAATATATTTATGGTTTTAGAAATGAAGAGCATCAATCAAACAAGAAGAAATGTAGAAACAAGATTATTTCAAGATAATAAACAACGTACTTAGCATATCACATGACAGAGAGGGTCACAAAGATTTCCACCTGGACATTGCTAAAAAATCAAGGAAGCTTTACTTTGGGGATAAATCTTACAATCTGACAGTATCAAGGCTAACAACAAAGTTATTTAAAAAAGTTTAAGAAAGCTAATAATTGTATGCCATAATGTCAAATGCATAATAGGAATGAACCGAACAAATTTATATCTTTCGGCAGCACAACTAACAATTACACAGCACATCAAGCACAAGAAAAAGTTAAAAACCAAACTACCTTACTTTAAGTTCAGATGCATAGCACAGTTCATGCTATATACAAGCATAAAACCAAAACAGCAAGATAAGACAAGGCAAGAAATACTTCAGAAACATGAATCACTAAATCTTATTTTCTACTTGACAAAGGTAATCATATGCCTAAGAGAAGTTTTCAAGCAGTGTAGAAAATGTTTGTATCAAAATTTTTGAAACAATGCCATTCTACATTGACGTCGCAGAATACACTTTGTCATACACTCCAACAAAAACCTACACAGATACAGTTGCAGCAGCAGTATCTTTGCTAGACTTCATGGAACAGAAAAGAGTCAAAACATCAGCATGATTCCGAATGAAAACTGGACATTTAGACAGGAAATCTTGTGCTTCGCTATGCCTTTTGGCATTGAAAAAGGCTTCAAACATACGGAGAGAAACAGATATAGATGGAAACTTCTTAGTGGACATAGCATTCATAAAAGCAATGGCATCATCTCCAGTTCCAGATTTTGATACGAACTCAAAAAATGGATCTATGTAAGGTGGAATTCCATGACTTTGCATCAACCCCAACAGATTTAAGGCATCCTTAAATCTGCCCTGCACTAGCAACTTACTTATCAATACTTTGTATGTAGTCCGCCAAGGTTGTAACTGATTTTGACAGACATAATCACACAGAAGATTGCATGCATCTACTGCTCTGTTCTTGAGGCAATATGCATTTACCAACAACTCAACAGCATAACCAGCACCAGTAACTCCCTTTTTCTCAACCATTTTTTTGAAACAATTAGATGCTTTTTCAAGATCCCCAGATACACAATGTCCTTCAATTAAAGATGCCCAAGCCTTGTAATCCAAATCTCTGCCAGATGATTCCATATGGTCCACAAATTCACTTGCTTCATAATTCTTACCAGTACTAGTAAGCCCAAAAGCAATCTTTCTCTGCAAATTACTACTAGCTACAAAACCAGCAACCATCATTTCTCTTAAAATCTTATTGCACTCTTTAAACCTACCAACACTTCTTAGAGCTTTAAGAACTGCATCAAGCATAGAATCTGTCAACACATTCCCATTTTCAGTAAATACCTTCACAATTCTTGAAAACAAACCAATATCCAACTGTTTACCAACAACTATGTTCCTCAACAAATAGGTGCAATATTTAGATGAAGGCTTATTTGCACCATTCATTGCAAACTCATATAATTCTACAGCCTCCTTAATCATTTTCCTCCTCATAAACCAGGCCAGCACTGTATCAAATGTCTCCACCTCCATTTCAAATCCGTTACTCCTCATTTCATCAATAACCTTCCAAAACCTGTCAATACAATCGTTCCTCCCCAAAACCCTAGCCATGGCATTATAACTCCTCCCATCATGCTTACATAACCCAGTCTCCTCAACCCACCTAAAAAATATCAATGCTTTTGTTGGCTCCATTGCTAAATGCTCCAAGACAATCTTCACCAAACCACTAGAAAACTCAGCACTCAAACCCTTAATTTCCCCTTCAACATCCTCTCCCCAAAACTTACTCCTAACAATCCTACTCATTCTCAACCCAATCTTTTCGACTGAATTATCAATGGATCCCGTCGCAAAAACCCCTTTTAATTTCTCTATATCACCCTTTAACCCTTCCTTCTCAAACTTCTCCAACACTCTATCCCGGGTAACCCCTGACACGCCATAACCCTTTGTCTTCATTTTATCAACCAATTCCCAAAATTCCGCAACCAACCCATTTACCCCCAAAATCCCTAACATCCAGTTATAACTTTTAGAGCTCAATCTCTCACTGTCCTTCTTCAAAACCCAATCAAAAAACCTCTTAGCCACACCTGGTTTCGATCCCAATGACTTTAAAACTTTCAAAACCAAGTCATGACTAATAACAACACTACTCAATTCCAATTCTTTACCAATATCATCAGAATCATCAAACTTGGTAAAAACATCACAAACAAGCAAAACAACATCTGGGTCTTTTGTGGGCTCAACTAATGATGCTTCAGATGATAAATTACGAGCAAAAAATGAGTTTCTGTTATAAATATTGGGTTTTTGTGGGGTTTTAGAGAAATGAGAATCTTGCAGCGATAGTGTGTGAAGAGAAGAAGACAGACAGCGAAGTGGAGGAGGAGAGTGTTGCTGTAGTACCTGGAATTGATTGGAAAATTTGAGAGATGGCCGAGGGTAGCTTCGGTAGAGAAGAATTCTCCATGAGTGTCTCATTTCTACAGTGTAAAGTTAGGGTTTTTGAGGAGCCTGAAACAGAGATTTGGCGTTCGTGCGTGCTAAGCAGAGAGCGAGTGGCGATCTTAACTTTTTAGGGTTTAAGAGGGGATTTGGGTGGTCTGTGGTTATTGTTTTTTTTTTGGGGAAAACAACAACTTGGTCCTTGTCTGTATACGAATTTACTCTAAAGTCCTAAATTAAAATATTTCTTCAATTGGAATTCTAGGGATTTGGACATTTTTTGAAAAGAAAAAAAGAAATTTAGACTTGGCCATTTTCAGCTATTCCTTCCCTTTGAAATTATAACCAACTACAAGCAAGAATGCCAAACCTTGCATGGATTTGGATTTTAGAAAAAATACTTATTTAAAGATTAATGCTATAATTTTTAAAAAATGAAATGAAAAGTTCAAGGACAAATATGCCCATTGGATTGGGTCATTGATTAAGTAGCTAATAATATTTTTTAAGTTTTTATTATTTTCTAATTTTTAACATTTTTTTGTATTTTTATTTGATATTTTAATAACTTTAATTAAATAATATGTTTTATCAGGCTCAACTTATACATATAAGTTTATTTGAAGGTTTTTTTTTTAAATTTAATTTCAATGTTATTTGTTTTTTTTTAAATTGATATCTTATCTGACTCTATTTTTAATTTTTTTAGTACATTATAAATCATTAGTATATTATTTTCATGTTACAAAAAATAGGTAAAAATTAAATATGATTCAACTATCAAGTTTAAAATTATGGTTATTTTTTTAAAATTGCATGTTTGACACAAATAAACATTTTCTTAGATTTGATTTTGTCCTACTTGTCTATAGATGAATTTGCTAAGCATTTTATATTATTTATTATGAACTATCAAATTTTTTAGACTTATGTACGTTAATGTTCTTTTTATTAATGTTTTGGTTTGATTTAAAAATATATCAATTATTTTATTGTAAAAATGAATATATGCAAGTAAAGTTATTAAGATTTATAAACTTGTTTTGGTTAAACAAATATGATATCATATAATTAGGTATTATTAATATAATCATAATACATAATATGTGTATTACGTTTAGTGTTTTTGGCAAAAGAAAAGGAATACATTGATAAATTATTTTTTTATTAATTAATATATAATTTATTGATTAAATAATATTTAATTAATAAACTTTTATGTTCATAATGGTAACAATTTACATATAAATTGACATAAAATGTTTATCTTAAGTAATTTTACAGGCACACTTCTCTACATTGGCTTGGTGAACATAGACAATATTAACTTTTTTAATGTCAAAAATAAGAAGAGAAATAAAATATTATTGATCTTCACACCAACCCTTTCAAAATAATATCAGACTCAATTGTATAAAAAATTATGATTAAGAAAAAATGAATAATTTGATGACTCAATTGAAAATGTAGCTGAATTGCAGCGATAAAAAATTTTAGATCCCGCAAATTATATCAATTTGTGTAGGGCTTTGTTGAGGAAACATACATATTAGTCCCTAAGTATATGGAGATTCACATATAAGCCCTTAATTCCTACAAAAACTTAACTTTATCATAAGGATTAATTAGAAATTATGAAAAACATGAGAATTAAAATATGAGATGAATTGTAGGACGCATCAATCAAATAAAATATGAATTCTATTATTTTCTAAAAATAAATTTAAAAAAATTCTACTCTTTCTCACCCATAAAATATTAAATATTTTTTTCTTATTAAATACAAATTGAATCCTCACTGGTCATCTACCACTTGTTTATACATGTTTGGAATTGAGATACATGATATTTTTTGCTAAAAAAATACATTAAATATATATTGCTATGAACAAATCAAAACTATAAAGAAAAAAACCACATAAATTTGATTTTTTAAAAAATAATACATACTTTTAAAGAGTATAAAAAAAACATTCCAGGTTATAATTTTATCCATTTTATTTTTTAAGGAATATCCACTATTAACCCATAATTATTCACACAAAAGACTTGAACTCAAAACTTTCTTATATTTTAATAAGGGTTGTTTTTGGATATCAACGAGAAACCTAGGTTATTATTTATTTATTTATTTTGGGGGTTGTTTACCGTTTTCATTCAATTCAGTTCAATTAGTTTTAAATTTTTAAAACCAAAATAAGAAGGAATTCTTTTGGGTTTTTTAATGATTAATTTTTTTTTAGCTTGGTTTTTTCTAGTATTTTACTTTTTCAATTTTCTTGATTTAATTGATTTTTTAGGTGTTTTATGATTTACTTCAAGAAAAAGATATAAAGAAAAAAATAAAAATATTTAAGATTTAATATATTCCAAGAAACATCTCAAAGTTTAATAAAAGTTGTACTAGAGAGAGAGAGAGGTAGAGAGAGAGAGAGATGGACCCTCCGTAATGAAAAACTTAAAAATATAGGTGTTGGATTAAGAAATTATTTTGATGAGGGACTACTTGTATACAAAGTAAAAAGTACAAGGACCTTGAATTATTACACCCTTGCCTAACTACTTTCTATTTTTCTTTAAAAAAATTTTATAAACAAAAAAAATATATAGAAGGATAGCCCAGGTCCGAATTCACCTCCATTGTTTGCAAGAAGAAACATATAGAGCTTGATAAGTAGTAGCAAGGAAGGAAATCGAAGAGAAGCGGAAATCTAAATAATAATAATAAAAAAAAAAATCCGAGTACTTGTCTGATTCCATAAACAACACGGAAAAGGAACAAGAGACTTGTATATAAACACCGGTGGTATTGACATTAATTCACATTCAAAAGATTTGCTCTTTCTTTGGGTTAATGAGAGGACACCAGGCAGGCACAAACAAAAGAAAGAGAGATTTTAGTGATTCAATTATGGAGCGCAACAAGAAGGCACCCAACAGGCTTCTTGTTGATGAAGCCATTAACGATGACAACTCTGTCATCACGCTCAATCCAGCTACAATGGAGCAACTTGATATTTTCCGCGGGGATATCTTGTTGATCAAGGGAAAGAAGAGGAGGGATACAGTTTGTATTGCTCTGGCTGATGATCGTTGCGATCAGCCCAAGATTCTGATGAATAAGGTTGCGAGGTCAAACTTAAGGGTCAGGCTTGGCGATATGGTTTCGGTGCAGCTATGTCCGAACTTGCAGTATGGCAAGAGGGTTCACATTCTGCCTTTGGATGACACAGTTGATGGCCTTAGTGGCAGTCTGTTTGATGCCTACTTGAAGCCTTACTTTAAGGATTCTCATCGTCCTGTCAGGAAAGGAGATCTTTTCCTTGTCAGAGGAGGAATGAGGAGTGTGGAGTTTAAGGTCATTGAGACCGATCCTGCTGAGTACTGTGTGGTTGAGCCTGATACGGAGATCTTCTGTGAAGGGGAAGCTGTGAAGAGGGAAGATGAGGAAAGGCTTGATGGTATTGGCTATGATGATCTTGGAGGCGTTAGGAAACAATTGGCACTAATCAGGGAGATGGTTGAACTGCCATTAAGGTTTCCGCAACTTTTCAAAACCATTGGTGTGAAGCCACCGAGAGGAATTCTGCTTTATGGTCCTCCTGGAACAGGTAAAACATTGATAGCAAGGGCTATTGCTAATGAAACTGGGGCTTTCTTCTTTTGTATCAATGGACCAGAAATCATGTCCAAGATGGCTGGAGAGAGTGAGCAAAATCTCAGAAAAGCTTTTGTAGAAGCTGAAAAGAACGCTCCTGCAATTGTATTTATTGATGAGATTGATTCAATTGCTCCCAAACGTGAGAAAACTGGTGGGGAAGTAGAGAGACGAATCGTTTCACAACTACTGACTCTTATGGATGGGCTAAAGGCTCGTGCCCATGTTATTGTTATAGGAGCTACAAACAGGCCTAACAGTCTAGACCCTGCATTGAGGAGGTTTGGAAGGTTTGACAAAGAAATAGATATTGGTGTTCCAGATGAAGTTGGTCGCCTTGAGGTTCTTCGTGTCCATACAAAGAAAATGAAGCTCTCTGAAGATGTAGACTTGGAAAATGTAGCCAAAGGAACTCAGGGGTATGTTGGTGCAGATCTTGCAGCTCTTTGCAGCGAATCTGCCCTACAATGCATTAGGGAAAAGATGGGCATCATTGATTTGGAAGATGATACCATTGATGCTGAGGTTCTTAATTCCATGGCCGTTACAAATGAGCACTTCAGCATTGCTCTCGGAACCAGCAATCCTTCTGCTCTTCGTGAGACCATTGTGGAAGTTCCCAATGTTAGATGGGAGGATATTGGTGGTCTTGAGAAGGTCAAGATGGAGCTTCAAGAGACTGTTCAATATCCGGTGGAGCATCCTGAGAAGTTTGAGAAGTTCGGCATGTCACCTTCTAAAGGAGTTCTTTTCTATGGTCCTCCTGGTTGTGGCAAAACATTGCTGGCTAAGGCTATTGCCAACGAATGTCAAGCTAATTTCATCAGTATCAAGGGTCCTGAGCTTCTAACCATGTGGTTTGGTGAGAGTGAAGCCAATGTCAGGGATGTTTTCGACAAGGCACGCCAGTCTGCTCCTTGTGTCATATTCTTCGATGAACTTGACTCCATTGCTATTCAAAGAGGAAACAGTGTAGGAGATGCTGGTGGTGCAGCTGATAGAGTTTTGAACCAACTCCTAACTGAGATGGATGGTTTATCAGCCAAGAAAACCGTTTTTGTAATTGGTGCTACCAACAGGCCTGATATAATCGACCCTGCACTTATGAGGCCAGGTCGCCTTGACCAGCTAATTTATATCCCTCTGCCAGACGAAAGTTCTCGCCTACAGATCTTTAAAGCTTGCTTGAGAAAATCACCAGTCGCAAAAGATGTTGACCTCCAAGTTCTTGCCAAGAACACTGAAGGCTTTAGTGGTGCTGATATCACAGAAATATGTCAGAGGGCTTGCAAATATGCTGTCAGGGAGGACATCGAAAAGGATATCAAGAGGAAGTTCGAGGGCCTGGAAGACAGCATGGAAGAAGGAATGACTTGGCTTAAGGTTTCTCACTTTGAAGAGTCCATGAGGTACGCTAGGAGGAGTGTGAGTGACTCTGATATTCTCAAGTACCAGATGTTTTCTCAAACTTTGCAGCAATCCAGAGGTTTTGGTTCTGATTTCAAATTTTCGGAGGCGGCGACATCAGCTGATGGTCTTAATCTAGTTGTGACTTCAGCTGGCGGGGATGATGAACTCTATTAATTAGGTGTTTGTATTTTTCCTCTTTTTGTCTACTTCAGTTAATTTTGTTTCTTCATAATAATAGCAATAATTGCAATGGATTAAAATTCATTAAGAGTGATGATCGCAATGTAAGTGAAGCAATGTTATGGAAATTCTAAGCTACTCTTGAACTAATACTTCAGGGACTTTAGACCTGTCAGATTCATAAACACCAAATATTCGATAAGTGAATATAGCAAAGTATAGATATAGAGGGCCAGGGCCATCTGGACATGCAGGATGCCATGAAGATGAAGGAATGTTGTGCTCTCATAAACTGAGACAAAAGATCTTTAAACAAGTACGAAACTGAAGTAAAATTTCACTAATTAGGGCAACATCTACCCGCAAACATCACAAGAGAGCTACAGAGGGAGCTCTCTTCTTTATACAAAAGGAAATGACAGAAACAAAACAATAGATGAACATTGCATTTAATTTCTAAATTGCTATAGACAATTATTGGACTGCTCCATTCAGCTAATTCATTTGTTCATGCCAGTTGCATTCTTCACTCCTTCAACAGCTCCCTGTGCCTTAGACATCACCTGTTGACCAGCCTACACCAAGAACAAGTATCATAATTAAATTATACATTTGTTCATTGTATTCTTGAGCACAAGCTATTGTAGTGGTGAGGATGAATTCTCTAAAAAGAACATAGAAAACGAGACTGAAGGAAAATATTTGAGAACCTCTTGCACTGATTCCTTTGCAGATTGAGCAGCATTACCAGCTCTGTCCATCAAGGTACTGGCCTTCTCCTGAAACAAACAAAATCCATCCCTTGTCATGTATTGGAAGAGAAATATCATGAACATTCATAAATAAAAAGGAAGAAATAAAAAAAATAAAATTCATAGGCTTACCTGAGCTTGGCCCTTGGTCTCACCAGCTTGGAAGCACATCTTCTGGGTATTGTCAGCCATCTTTGGTTTCTGATTTCTTTAAAAGATTTGGAAGAACTCAAATAAATTGAAAGCTCAAATGCTTGAAAAACAAAACTCTTGGTGGTAAAGAAATGCCATGGCAGCCATAATTTATACTCATTAAAACCAGTCCATTGCTGGACACGTACAATGCCACGTGTCGAGCTATAGATTGCTTGAAATAACATCCGTTATTGAGGTTGAGATTTTGGGGGCCTTTGACCAGGTGGCTTGTGAATTTTGTGAATAATTCATGTGCTAACTTTCTTTGGTTGTTTTACAAAATAAATAAATAATTCAATTAAAAAAAGATCGAAAATCTTTAACCCTAATAGACACCAACATTTCGTACATGTAAGTGTTGTCCAAATTTTATTAGCCAAGTGAGAAAAAAATATGTTTAGTTTATGTGACTAATATGAAAAAAAAAAATCTTGAATATTTAATTAACATAAACTTTGTATTTTTTAGATTTGTTTATCAAAGCACCAAGATTTTATTTGAATGTTTCATTTAAAATTTGCTTTTAAGACAATAATGGATTTTTGTTTAGAAAATAGTGCTTTGAATTTACAAAATACCTTGATATGAGGTTCATTATTGATTTTATGATTGTTTATTTATCATATTATTAAATCAAATATAGTGTTTTAAAAAAATAATATTGAATTAAGAGTTTTTAAGTTTGATTTATTAAATCAAATTATCATATAAATTTTTTTCATGGCTTGAATATATTTTATGATTTGTAGTGTAGCGAAAGAAGTTACTTACTAGGTCCACTATATATATTGTTCGATTTATTAAATCAAATTATCATATAAAAAATTTATCATGGCTTGAATATATTTTAAATTTGATTTGTAGTGTAGCGAAAGAAATTACTTACTAGGTCCACTATATATATTGTCTATTTACAGGATTAAAAATTTTAGGTAGCTTCCTGTACAGAGTAGGTGCTGTCAATTTTTTTTTTTAAATAATAAAAATTGTTCCCTCCTAAATATGTGTAGATGCCTTGACGAAAAAAAATTGTATATCAAGAGAACAAGATCACTGCTAGTTCTTCTAACAACGTTAATAACAACCATGAGTCATTAGGTATCGACCAATAAGAAACACTTAAGTCGCAAGCATCGACTTATGACTTTACCTTATCAAGTGCAATGTCGCAATGTAGAGAGGGATCCATTTACAATGGGATCCATTCACCCATAAGTATAAGGGAATGTAAAGATGATATTTTAATGTAAGGTTGTTTTGCTTTCACAACGACATGTTTAATAATATCGTAAAAATAATATTTCATTAAATTTATTCAATTTTATGTTTACAAACATTGAGGCTACCCGAATAATAACTCGACATTTAAATCGTCAATAAAAATTTTATTATTTCAATGGAGTCAAGCTTTCAAACATTCTAAATGAAAACTATAGGTTGATACATGGTTTTCAAGATTCAAGATTAGTATTAACTTAATTTTTTATTATATTAATTCATTTAATTTATTGAAATTACTAAAAATTTTGATTTTATAAATGTTTATTGCAAGGGAAAAATTGAATTGGATAGAGCTAATGATAATGTTGCGAAGAAAGTTTGGAAGGATTATGCTACAACTAAGTAACATCGAAATCAAGATAAATTTTTTATTCAAAATATTAAAATTTTATTTGTCATTTACTTATAGATAATTTGTTTGTTTGCGTGATTTTTGATATGTGATACAAAAGAAATGAAAAACATATGCGAAAGAAAGCGATCTACCAAGCTGGAATGACATGGCAGTTTGGAAGGATTTTAAGCCGACATACATATCAGAGACTATATGGGAGGAATACATTCATCATGTGATGTCTGCATGTATCATGCGACAGTCACAGTTTGGTGCCGGGAATTGGAGCTTACAAATTCACGGTTGTGTTATCATGCACATCGGTAACTCCGTTCTGTTTATTTTCACATGCGAAGAGGATAATAAGATTTTTTTTAATTGCATCCATTTTTTAATTGGTTGTTTCTTATAAATACATTTAACTGACAACATTTTTATTTTATAGGCTACGGTTCTTGGACATGAGCCAATTCCAATGGAACTTTCTGTGGAAAAACATTTGTAAAGTGATGACCGCAAAAAAAAATGCAACTGTTTGTAAATAACTAAGCTCAACACTTTGTGGTATGTTGGTTTTCAACTATTTTTTTCTTAAATTATTATTTACTTGAATTTGATGAATTTATTTTTTATTTCCAGGAGACATATAACAATTGGTTGAATGAGAGATACAAGGACGATCCTTTGACCCACCAAAACGTCGATCTGGATTTATGATTACAGATAAGATTATTAGGCGAACTCGATAGAAATCGGGTGTACAGATGACACGACTAAAAGATTGATCAAACTCGATAGAAATCGGGTGTACAAACTCTCTAACATTATGACCAAGAACTTGCGAACGACCTATATTATGTCAACCATTCTCTAACATTATGATCAAGAATTTGCGAACGACCTATATTATGTCAACCATTAGATGCTCACAATCAGTCCCGAGCACTCAATCTCTGGAGTTCATAGCCTTGTTAGATCAAGGAGTACATGAACATACGATCTATTTCCATGAAAAATATGAACAAATCTCTACAGATTGTAAAGAACTCTACCTATTGATTGGTAACGAAGATAAGATCACATGTACGTGATACATATGCACCCCTTTATTGTCCCCATGCTCTCGATGATAGTTAGTCTTTTCCTCCTTCAATATCCCCTCTATTCTAATTTTATTGTATTTAAACATACAAATATTTGAATTTGTAATAAATATTTGATTTTTATAGTAAAATAATATATTTTTAATATTTAAATTTTATATTAATTTAATTTTTTTAACTATTTTGTATTTTAGTTTAGTAAATTTTTTAAAATTATTACTGATGGGGTTACCAACGGATTTATTTTATCGGTATATTTTAGAGAGTTTGAAAAAACATTATATTAAATATTAATGCTACTGTTAACTTATCAACGAAATCAGTCTGTCGGTATATTTCAGAAAGTTTAAAAAAATACTGTAAATCAGTTTGTCGGTATATTTTAAAAAATTAAAAAAAATTATTATAAATCAATTTGTCGACATGTTTTAAAAAATTAAAAAAAAAATATCACTTTAGTTATTAATTCACCGTTGAAATTATATACAATTCTTATGTTGATGGTACGTTAAATTATACGGGGGAATTGACCGGTGTAACGAAGCCGGTAATTTAACAATGAAGTGGTGAGAAGCATGAAATGATTCATCAATGTTAACGTCCACCTCTGAGCAGAACAAGCTGTTAAATGGAGACAGATTGACCAACTCTTTGTATCTCCTATGCCCAATAAAATCCTGCAAACAAAAGAAAAAACCTTCACGAATGTTAGCCACCCCACTCAGCTCCTCTCCCAGAAACAGCCCCTCCCTTCTCGCCACCTCCCCTGTTCCCGAATCTACCAACCTTCTCCACCTCATCTCAGAAACTGCTCCCTTTTTTTTCATTGACTCTGCTGCACCCTCTCAAGTCCTCTACAAAAGTGCAGCTCGATCCTTTCACGCTTCCCTCATTCTCGAATCTAGCCATCCTTTCCATCCCCCTCTCGAAAAAGACTTCTCTCTTTTCGCTGCCCCTTGTTTCTTATGTTAGAAAAATTTGTAACTGATATAAATATCCGAAGCAAAGTTGCATAAAAAACTAGCTAATTTGTTAAGCAATTTGTTAGAGAAACGCCGCTTTCCTTCCTTGAGCATCTTATTGCCAGAATCTCAAGCATTTTTTATGAACATGAATTCACCTTCTTACGTCTGCCTGTGAACTGTAATGCGGGAAGGCAAAACGTTAACTCTAATCAAATACATTTAGCAGTACTGAATTAATAGCAAAGTATAGATATAGAGGGCCATCTGGACGTGCAGGATCCCATGAAGATGAAGGAATGTTGTACTCTCATAAACTGATACAAAAGATCTTTAAACAAGTACGAAACTGAAGTAAAATTTCACTAATTAGGGCAACATCTGCCTGCCAACATCACGAGAAAGCTACAGAGAGAGCTCTCTTCTTTATACAAAAGGAAATGACAGAAACAAAACAATTGATGAACATTGCATTCAATTTCTAAATTGCTATAGACAATTATTGGATTGCTCCATTCAGCTACTTCATTTGTTCATGCCAGTTGCATTCTTTACTCCTTCAACAGCTCCCTGTGCCTTAGACATCACCTGCTGACCAGCCTACACCAAGAACAAGTATCATAATTAAATTATACATTTTCTCGTTATATTCTTGAGCACAAGCTATATATTGTAGTGTTGAGGATATTGAATTCTCTAAAAAAAACTAGAAAACGAGATTGAAGGAAAATATTTGAACCTCTTGCACTGATTCCTTTGCAGATTGAGCAGCATTACCAGCTCTGTCCATCAAGGTACTGGCCTTCTCCTGAAACAAACAAAATCCATACCTTATCATGTATTGGAAGAGAAATATCATGCACATTCATAAATCTAAAGGAGGAAATAAAAAAAAAAAATTTCATAGGCTGACCTGAGCTTGGCCCTTGGCCTCACCAGCTTGGAAGCTCATCTTCTGGGTATTGTCAGCCATCTTTGGTTTCTGATCTCTTTTAAAGATTTTGGAGAACGCAAATAAATTGAAAGCTCAAGTGCTTGAAAAAATAGAACTCTTGGTAGTAAAGGTATGCCATGGCAGCCATAATTTATACTGATTAAAACCAGTCCATTGCTGGACACGTACAATGCCACGTGGAGTGCTGATTGGCATGTGTCAATCTATAGATTTCGAGGTTGAGATTTTGGGGGCCTTTGACCAGGGGGGTTGTGAATTTTGTGAATAATTCATGTGCCAGCTTTCTTGTTTGTTTTACAAAATAAATAAATAAATAATTCAATTAAAAAAGGATCCAAAATCTTGAACCCTAATAGAAACCAGCATTTCATACATGTAAGTGCTGTCCAAATTTTATTAGACAAGTGAGAAAAAATATATTTAGTTTATGTCAAAAACTTCTTGAATATTTAATTAGCATAAACTCTATTTTTTTAGATTTTTTTATTACATTTTTAAATATTGTTTAATTATATACAAATCACCGAGATTTCATTTGAATGTTCCATTTAAAATTTGTTTTTAATACTATAATGGATTTTTTATTTATAAAATAATGCTTATAATTTATAAAACATCTTAATAATAGATTGATTATTAATTTCATGATTATTTTTTTATTATATTATTAAATAAAATATAATTTTAAAAAAATATAAAATCAGTTAAAAGTTTTGAAGTTTGATTTACTTGATCAGATTTAATAATAATTTTAAAAAATTTCTCAAATACTTTTTTGATTTAATGTTTTTTAATTTGGTGTAGTATAAAAGTTATGTTTACTGGAAGTTCTAGTCTTTAATAGGTTTGATCGAGTTTTTAAGAATTTGTTATTTGATTTAGTGATTGAGAAAGCATCTTATTTGTGATGCTATTTTATAAAAATTGTGGTGAGTGCGTTCTAATGTAAAGCCTATTTATAGGCCCTTTTTTCTACCTAATGACAAAAACTAAGGGAGAGCAATCATATTTTACTGGAAAAAAAAAAAAAAAGAAGAAGTGGAAACTTTGTTGATGGCCGTTGAAGCGAATTAGGAGCCATATCTTAACATTTAGTATGTGGATATGGGTTATAATAACCACATGTGTGGATGTCATTTTTCTTTTCTTATTTAAATGAGGATTTTCATTATATAGTAAGTTTTAATGATTATTTCACTATGAATGCAATGAAAAAAAGGTGATATTAAGATAAAAACCAAGAATGGTTTTGTAGAAATAATTTATGATATTCTTTATCTTCCTTACTTGAAAAATAATTTGTTGAGTGTTTGTCAATTACAAGAAAAAAGTTATATGATAATTATTCAAAATGATGCTTGTAAGATTTATGATCTTTTAAGAGAAGCAATTGTTGTTGTTCCGATGAGTTTAAATAGATAGTTTCTATTAAAGATAAGAACATCTCAACCTTGTTTAATGGCTGAAATAAAAGACCCTTCATGGCTTTAACATTTTTGCTATGGCCATTTGAACTTTAATAAATTAAAGACTTTCAACAAAAAGATATAATGATAAGCTTTCATGAAATTCAAATATCTTCTCAAATTTATAAAGAATGTGTTGTTAGCAAACAACATCATTCTTAATTCTCTCAATAAAAGTTGTGGGGAGCAAAAAATATCTTAAAGTTGGTACATTCTGATATTTATGGGTCGATAAATTCATTTTTTAATGGAGATAAAAGATATGTACTTACCTTAATTGATGTTTTTACTCGAAAAACTTGGATTTATTTTTTATAGCAAAAATTAGAAACTCTTTGTGTATTTAAAAGCTTTAAGGCTTACGTGGAGAATGAAATAAGAAAGATTGTTAAGACCCTTCAAACAAATTATGATGGAGAATATTGCTTAATCAAATTTGAAGTTTTTTTGTACAGATCATAACATTTAAAAGGAACTCTCAGCTATTTATATACCACAATATAATGGTGTATTAGAGCAAAAAAAAATAGAACCATCCTTATTATAATGAGAAGCATATATATTGTTTCGTAATCTTTTAAGAAGCAACAAATTGTCACCTTATCAATTATAGAAGTTGAATTTATTATTATCACATTTTATGATTGTTAAAGATGACAGTTTCAATAAATTAAAACTATTATAAATTTTTATGATAACAATTTAACAATTAAACTCTCTAAGAATCCGGTGCTACTAGGAAGAAATAAGCATAACAATATAAAATATTATTTTTTAAAAGATTTTAGTAACGATGGAACAATCAAATTGATTTATTGTGAAAGAAAAGATTAAGTTATAAATATAAAGACGAAACCTCTTAATTTATTATATTTATGAAATTATATGGTTTAATTATAGTTTGTTTATTTTCTATATTGATTTTTTTAAATTGATATATGCGGATTTTAGTTTAATAAAAGATGTTAAAATTTAAATGTTTTATTTAATGTTTGTTGAAAGTTCTTGGTAGGTTTGACCAAGTCTTTAGAAATTTATTATTTAATTTAGTTGCTGAAAAGGATGATGCTATTTTATAAAAATTATGATGAATGCGTTCTGATATAAAACCAATTTATAAACTTTTTATTATTATTATTATTATTGCCAGTAATAGAGCTTTCACTTTTAACACACGTCTCTAAAGTTACGTACTAGGTCCCACTAAACACTGTGTCGGAATGATTGTTACGGTGGGACTTGAGTTGTCAGAAACCAGATAAAGGCTGAGGACTGTCTGAGTTTCATTGATGACAAAGGTACGGTTGTGAGCTCTTATTGGCCACATATCTACTCTTTATTATTATTATTATTATTATTATTATTATTAAACTTTTGACTAGATTACAAATATTTCTTATACGTTTTTCCTATTTTTCTTTGGAAGTCAGACAAACTTATATATTTTATTTATCTTTTGATCACTGTAACAGAAATTATTTATAATATATTTTCTATTTTGAAAAAAACAAAAAAATTAAAAAAATGTACCACATTAAATTAAAACATAAAAAAGGAAATATTCCTTCAGATTAATTTTTAGCAACAAATTGAAACTCATAATTAAAAGAGAGTATAATATATGAGGTATTTAATTTATGTATGATGACATGTTTTTTAAGAAAAAATAATATCACATAAATTAAATACCTCATATATTATACTCTCTTTTTAGAACGGGAAGTATTTTCTTAGGGCATTTTGTATATAGGAAATGAAATATGTTTCATAAATCATAGAATTTAATATGTCTCTTTTTACGGTAAGGAGATAGGCTACCTTTCTTAATTTTTGGAATTTAAATCCTTGACAAAAAAAAACCATGTAAAATTAATATTAATTAATTTTTTTTTAGAATTTAATCTTTGATTTGTAAACTCACTACATATTTTTTATGTAATAAAATTAATATGTGGAACATATTTTGTCTTCTTTCAAGCACATCCATCATATTAGGAAAATCTATTTTTTCTTTCCACACATTAAAAATATAATTTCGTTAGAAAAATATAGTTCACATCAAAATTGATTTAATTTGGTGGTTAGAAAATATAAATATGTTTGAAAAAAATTAAATAATATATATAGAGATAATTATCCGAAGTAGCAACTTCTCATAAAAGACTAGTTTGTTGAGTAATTTGTTAGAGAAATGCCGCTTGCCTTCCTTGAGCATCTTAAGGCCACAATCTCAAGCATTTTTTATGAACATGGATTCACCTTCTTACGTCTGCCTGTGAATTTGTAATGTGTGAAGGCAAAACGTTAACTCTAATCAAATAAATTTAGCAGTGAATTAAGAGCAAATTATGAATATATATAGGTCCATCTGGACATGCGAGATGCCATGAAGATGAAGAAATGTTGGGCTCTCATAAACCGAGCCAGAAGATCTTCAAACAAGTACGAAACTGAAGTACAATTTCACTAATTAGGGCAATATCTGCCTGCAAACATCACGAGAGAGCTGCGGAGAGAGATCTCTTCTTTATACAAAAGGAAATGACAGAAACACAACAATAGATGAACATTGAATTTAATTTCTAAATTGCTCCATTCAGCTAATTCATTTGTTCATGCCAGTTGCATTCTTTATTCCTTCAACAGCTCCCTGTGCCGTAGACATCACCTGTTGACCAGCCTACACGAAGAACAAGTATCATAATTAAATTATACATCTGTTCGTTATATTCTTGAGCACAAGCTACTGTAGTGGTGAGGATGAGTTCTCTTTAAAAAAAAAAACATTGAAAATGAGATTGAAGGAAAATATTTGAATACCCCTTGCACTGATTCCTTTGCATATTGAGCAGCATTACCAGCTTTGTCCATCAAGGTAGGACTGGTCTTCTCCTGAAACAAACAAAATCCATACCTAATCATGTATTGGAAGAGAAATATCATTGTATTCTTGAGCACAAGCTACTGTAGTGGTGAGGATGAATTCTCTAAAAAAAACATAGAAAATGAGATTGAAGGAAAGAATTTGAATACCCCTAGAACTGATTCCTTTGCAGATTGAGCGGTATTACCAGCTTTGTCGATCAAGGTACTGGCCTTCTCCTGAAACAAACAAAATCCATGCCTCCTCATGTATTAGAAGAGAAAAATCAAGCAGATTCATAAATAAAAAGGAAGAAATAAAAAAAATTCATAGGCTGACCTGAGCTTGGCCCTTGGCCTCGCCAGCTTGGAAGCTCATCTTCTGGGTATTGTCAGCCATCTTTGGTTTCTGATTTCTTTAAGAGATATGGAAGAACTCAAATAAATTGATAGCTGAAATGCTTGAAACAAGAAAACTCTTGGTAGTAAAGGAATGCCAAAGCAGCCATGATTTATACTGGTTTAAACCAGTCCATTGCTGGACACGTACAATGCCACGTGTCAAGCTACAGATTGCTTGGAATAATATCTGTTATTGAGGTTGAGATTATGGGGGCCTTTGACCAGCTGTTGTGAATTTTGTGAATAATTCATGCGCTAATTTTCTTTGTTTGTTAAAAGAAATAATTAAAAAATTCTTTCAGTTATTTTTTAACAGATTCAATCAAGAAAGGATCATGATTGAGGTATCCAAGATCTTGAGCCCAAGACACCAACACTTTATACATACAATGCTGTCCAAATCTTATGACATGATTGAGAAAAAAACATGTTTAGTTTATAATTTAAAAATTACATCTTGTAATCATGATAGAAAATATATATATATATATAGATTCTAGCATGCATGTTCAAATTGAATATATATTAAACTCTAAATAAAATTATATTAATTAATCATATAATATATCTTTAAAATAAAATTAAAAGAATGTACTTACAATTCTTTATAAAAACCAAACCTAAGCTCTGAAGTATAAGAAAAGAGTAGGAAAAAGACTTTCTTTTTATGATCTTTGTTTGTTTGCCAAAATTATTTTTTGTCTTTTTAACACATTCATAGGTTTTTAACCACTTTTATGCGTTATAATTAAAGTAATTATTTTTTAGAGTTTTTTTTATTTGTGACATCAACATATAAAAATTATAAAAAAAATATTAATTTAATAATATTTTTTCAAGTCAAATTTATTTTTAAAATGGATAAAAAACCGTTGTTCCAAACTCGACACCAAACACAACAAGCTTTAACCAAGTTCCTGATTGTTTGTCAATGTATTATCTAAAATGTAAATCCCAATTAGGTTACGAAGAAGGCTTGCTTTGATCAATCCAGAATTTTCTCACAGCCTGCTATCTTTGGATTATGAAGAAATATCTAGCCATAACTCCAGCAGAAAATATCTTAGCTGCAGATGGCTGGTGGGGGTGTTTATCATTTCGTTTCATAAGTATTTTTTAAAAATTTAAATTTTATATTTTTTTAATTAATATTTTTTTTAATGTTTTTAGATTGATATATATATATATATATATATCAAAAATTATTTTTTAAAAATAAAAAAATATTATTTTTAAAATAAAAAACACTCTAAAAACAAACTATCACGCGCCAAAAGACCCGTGACATATAATGTAAGCTGGAAATTTGTCCTACCGACATAGCATAGCCACGTGTGGGTGTGGGTGTGGTTCCTTCATTTTGTGTGGGGGGCAACGAGTGAGAAGAAAGAAGAATAAGTGAAAGAGTGTGTCAGAAAAAAGAGAGATAATAATGAAAGGATAGTGTCCGTGTGTGCCGTTGGAGCGTTTGGAAACGCGTTCATACTGTAAAATTTCAAAAAGAGAGATAATAATGATTTTACGATTTTTTTTATTGTATTATTAAATAAAATATAATTTTAGAAAATATAAATGCTGGTTAAGAGTTTTTAAATTTAATTTATTGGATCGGATTTAATAATAATATAAAAAACATAATTTTAATTTTGGAAATCTTTCAAAGTATTTTTTTTCTTTATTATAATTCCTACACTACCCTAAAAGTTTTTAAACACTACGTGGAAAAAAATTAAAAATTTTGTATTATATGGTGGATTTATTCTCATTTTATAGTTTGTTAATCCGCTCTATAATCTACTTTTATTACTTATATTAGAAACAAAAGGAGCTAAAAGTGGAAAATATTCCTTTTCATAATTAACATATCCTAATCTCCCCTTTTTTAATCATTACTTATCAGCAAATTTAATTTCTTCAACATTTTATTGCCCATTCTAAATTGTTTTGTTGTTTTTTTTTCTGTAGTTATATTATTCACCAATAAAACATTTATTTCAAAAAAAATATACAATAAAGTAGTTTATATTTTTAAAACTTTGATTTTTATATATTTTTTTAATTTTAATTAACTTTGAACAATAAAAAGTAGAAATTAATATTTAAATAAAATTTAGTATTGTTAGAACAAGATATTCTATGGAAATATTAAATATAAGGGATAATGTGGTCTATTAATGGCACAAAAGTGTCATCTCCTGGTTTAAATGGATTTGAGTTATCTGAATTTGAATTAGAATAACAAATGAAGGATGTTTTGAGGTCGTTTGCTATCAGCCTATGGCCAGTTTTGAATTCCATCTCTTTATTACAAGGAAAAATAAGCATATCTTATATAGTTTTTAAGTTCAGAATATTATCTTTTCAAGATTGTGTAACCATGGATAAATTAGAGTTTTTTACCAAAAGTTATGTCAGTTTTAATTATAATTTTTTTAAATATTTATTTGCATTTTATAAAGTTAAAAATGAGTTATTATTATTTATAGTTTAGAATTCTACTAAATTCAATTATTAGATTTTATTTATGTTATTTTGCTTTTTTCTAAACTTAAAAAAGATATTTCAAGTATATAATTATGATTCAGACTATACTATATATGTATTAAAAGTTTTTGATAATTTTTTAATAAAATTTTTTTGAGTTCTCTATTACCATCTATCAAGTTTTGTATTTTATTTATGAATGGTTATTTTCTTGACTTTATATTTTTAAAGTGATGATTTAATCTATATACCTGTATTTTTTAAAAAACATTTTTTTGTTGTGAGTAACCTGTGCCGTTGAATTTTCCATACCATCCCCAGTATTAATTAATGAACTTTACACTAAATGTGGAGTGAGATTAACATTTTTTGGAATGAGAGTAACACCACCATAATTTTATTTTTGTTGTGGTGGTGTTAAAAGAAACAACTCCAGTCTATTTTGTTTTGGAGTGCTTTTCAAAAATATTTTTAAAAAATTTAAATTTTTTTAAAATTAATATATTTTTGATATTTTTAAATTATTTTAATATACTGATATTAAAAATAATTTTTAAAAAATAAAAAAAATATTATTAATATATTTTTTTAAATAAAAAATATTTTAAAAAATAATTATAACTATATTTTATAACTTTATTTATTGTTATTGAAGTATGAACAATATTGGAGCATGAACATCTAAATGAGCTTTCTTTGAGTTGATATATATGAGTTTCGTCACATCTTGATGTCGGCTGAGGTCGACCTTGCATGGTGACTGTGGTTGTCTAGGGACTTGTGCCCATGAGTTCCTCTATTTACATTCCTCTTCTTTGCATTTCTTCCCCCAAATTATTTCATCTTCCTCCTTGATTACTCGAAATTGTGTCCAATGATCTTCATAAGTAGAAAATGCAATACTTGTAGATATGATATCTAGGTTAAGATGTTTATGCCATGATCCTTGTCATCTTAATTGTCTCCTTCGCTGCTGAGACCTTCTACTTGTCTTTAGACTCTCAATCTTCTATTTTTTTTTTTATATATATATATGAATAGAACAGGAGTATGATCATGAGATTTCAGTTTGGTTGGGGGCTGATTTAATGGTGAAAACCAACGCTAAAGATGGCTTGGGGAAGACTAGAAATCAGCATGTTTTTTGTTTAAACAACGTTGTTTTTTTCCATCTACCTAATTAGAATTGGGTTAAAAAGTTAACAATGTAAAGTCGTCGACGCAGCATAGATGGAGACAACCACCACGTTTAATAGTTTTATCAATAGAAATTTTTATTTATATTTACAGTCCATATGTGATTCTTGAATGGAGATTATTTTACCATTAGGATCATGGATAAAAAATATTAATCAAAAAAAATTCTTGTTAGTAATTTTTGATCTTTCAGTAAATTTATCGTTAATAAATTTATTGATGGTTTTATAAATGAACCATAAGCATCAAAAAAAATTTATCAGTTTCATTTCGTCGGTAATTCTCTCGATACTGTTTAGCATATCACCAATAGAAAAACTGTATATAAATTCATCAGTGAGTTAATAGTTGCAGTAACATTTACAGTAATTTTTTTCTAATTCTATAAAATATACTGGCGAACTAATTCTATCGGTAAATTAACAGTAGCATTAACATTTGTTGTAATTCTTTTCCAACTCTCTTGAATTACCAATAAAATAAGTCTGTCGGTAACCCCGTCAATAATAATTTTAAATTGTTTTTTAAATCTATTAAATAGAAATAGAAAATAATTAAATTAATAAAAAATTCAAATATTTAAGAATAAATTATTTTAATATAAAAATCAAATATTTATTATAAATTTAAATATTTATATGTTCAGACACAATAAAAGTATAATAAATCCAAATTGATATCTAGGTGGTTCACAGGATCATCTTAGTATCTCTCCTTCAACCGGCTGTTATATGACTCTTGGAAATATAATATAAATATATCAAATTTAAGTAAATAATAACTTAAAAAAAGGTTGAAAACCAATATATTACAAAGTGTTGAGCTCAACTATCCATAAATTGATGCACCTATATTTTACAGTCATCACTTCGCACGTGCATTTCCACAAAAAGCTTCATTGGGCTTGACTCATATCCAAGAATCATAGTCTGTAAGATATAAATATTGTCAGTTAAATATATTTATAAAAAATAAAAAATTTAAAAATGGATGTAATAACAAAAAATCTTACTATCCATTTTGCATGTAAAATGAATGGAATAGAGCCGTTGGTGTGCGTCGTAATGAAACCATGAATTTTCTGGCTCTGGTTCCTTATACTGGACTGTGATCGTTGCGTGAAACAAGTGGACGTCATGTGCTGAATGTATTATGCACATATAGTCTACAAGATGTATGGCGATCTGATATTCTTCCAAAACCACCATGTCATTCCAGCCTAGTAGATTGCTTTTTTTTGCATATTTTTTGGATTTCTTTTTAGCCTCATAAAAAAAATCACACAACCTATATAGTACATACAAATTATCTATAAGTAAATGAAAAATAAAATTTAATATGTGGAATGAAAAAATTATTATAATTTTGATGTTATCTAGTTACAACGTGATTCTCTCTATCCTTCATCACAACATTCATTAGCTCTATTCCATTTAAATTTCCCTTTGCGGTAAAAAATTATAAAAATAAAAATTCTAGTAATTTTAATAAAGTAAACAAATTAACATAATAAAAAATTAAGTTAATACTAACATTAAACCTTAAAAATTATGCATTGACCTACAATTTCTATTAAGGATGTTTGAAAACTTGGTTTCATTGAAACAATAAAATTTCCATTGATGATTTAAATATCGATGTTATCATTCGGGCAGCCTCAATATTTGTAAATCTGAAATTGGATAAATTTAATAAAATATTATTTTTTTCAAAAATTATTAAACTTATGAAAGCAAAACAAACTTATATTAAAAGGTCGTCGTTCCACTGCACCTCATACTTGCGGGTGAATGAATCTCGCTATGAAGGGACCCTCTTCTACATCACGGTATTGCACTCGATGAGGTAGCGTTGTAAGTTGATGTATGTGCCTTAGGTGACTCTTCTTAGTTAGCACCTAATAACTCATGATTGTCATTATTGTTGCTAGAAAAATTAACATTGATCTTGTCTTCACGACGTGTAATTGATTTTTCTCTAGGTATCTACATAAATTTACAGGAAAAAATATACAATTTTGATTAAAAAAAACATTTAACAACACCTCTTTTATACAAGAAGCTACCCATAAATTTTAATCTTGCAAATAGACAATGGATGCCTTCAATTTCTACCAACAATTTTGAATAATTCAATTTCATAGAAAACTCTCATTTTCTACGTGATAATATTATTAATCCTAAATTTAAAAGAATTTATTCTAAATGGAACACATACAATATAATAATTAAAATTAATCCTACATATTTAATTAAATATTAACAACAAAATTAAACACATAAAATAACTAAAATTCAACAAAATAATGAAAAAAAAATATTGGTTAGCTCAAGGTTATTCAATCTATTTTAATACTTCTCTTAATTCATTTCAATTGTATAAATAAATTCAAATTTATACACATTTACCAAAAATTACAATTCAATAATAAAATTGATAAAATATAAAATGAATCCATTAAATAAGTCATTATTTATTTTATCACAAAACACCTAAGTTGATAATTCGATATAAGTTTCATCAATTTACAGATAAATATAATTTTATAAAATTTAAAACAAATCCTAACATGGACAAATTATAAATCCATACAGTAAATTTATTTGAGAAAAAACTATAAAACAAGTAAACATTCAAACAAAATATATATACAAAAAAAAAAGAGAAAACATTTTAAAATTGTGTTAAAAAAAGATAGATTTGCTTACTTAAGGTAGAGAATCCTCAATAAAATTTGAATCAGAACACGAATGCTGACAAATCTAGTATTGTGGTGGCTGAATTTGTTGTGGGGGGTTGGATTGTGTTGAGATTGGAAGGAGAGTGGTTATTTGTTGTAAAAAAAAAATGCATAAGGAAGAAGTAAAAATAGGGGAGGGGGAGAGAGGGGTCCATCACCAGGTCAAAAATTAAATATTATTGACGGATTAACAAACATAATTATTCCGATAGTAACTCTATCGACAATTCTGTCAATAAAAATGTCACACCACCGTATAATTTATTTTCTTGAATCTCACTGTAATATCCTTCATAATGTCATTAGTATATATCGATGAAAATTTCTTATTGGCATATTCATAGATAAATTTTATTGTCAGGTTAATTATATCAGTAATGTCATCTGTAAAACTTATATGCCATTATGTTGTTTGACTTTTTTTTTTTTTTTGATGTACTATGATTCTCTCATTATATATTGTAGAAATATTTCTATCAGTGTTTATTAACAGATTTAGCAATGAAAAATTTGTTCAGTAATATTTACTGTAGTATACTAATAAAAAAATTTCATTAATGTTTCTATTTGTATTTGTTAATTTTTTGATAGATAGAGGCTATGGGAAACGAACAATGAGGGATCACAATGGAGGAAACTGATTTATTAGCAAGATCAAATAAGAAAAAGGAGCTGATGATCGATGGAAGGCAAAATGAACAAGGGAGACTCATAGTTGTGTTCTACTTTTTTGGAACAACAATTAATGGAAATAGCCAACTGGAACACTGAATGTTCGAGGAAGATGAGGAAGAGGAAAATGGGGAGGAAGACTGCTCGGTCATAAAACCATCAATGGAGGGGGGAAAAAACGTACAAGGGCACCTTGGCGTCAAACAATCATCGTCGTGAAAGTTATGGGTAGACGAGCAGGGTAAATTTATCTTACGCGACGTATTAGACGAATAACCTAAGGGGCTGCATCTGATGTGCTTCCGGCGTGGTCAATACGGACACGAAAAGGAGAATTGCCCTTCTAGTGAAAAGCATAGGGAAACCAGTGCTGATAGACAACGATATATTTGCAAGTCTTTAACAAAATAAGGTATTTGTTTAACGTAAATAGATAGATTTATTATTGAACTTATCAAGATGGGGTAATGATTCTATCAAAATCAAAGATCATAATATCATTTTGATATTGTATGATCTTTAGTTTTATTGAGATTTACATTTAAGGTTGAATCGTGGATCGAATTCAAATTATATTTGCATTATTTCCTATAAGAAATTGACGAGGATTTAGTATTTACAACTATATATACACAGCAACTCTTTAGAACAATCTCACTCGACAACAAAGGAAAGCTAAAACATTTACAAGGATCAAATAAAAAGCTAAAACATTTACAAGGCTCAAATAAAAGTCTTAGGAAAGTAAAGGGGTATGAAAAGCTTTCGAAAACTTTGAGGTGCCGTGGTCTCTCCTATATACTCGATCCGATGACACCACACACAAAATTGATATATAATTTCGATCCCTTGAAAAGAAAGGAGAATTGCATGGATGTTTGAATGAGGTTTTAGCCTGTATTCTTGTTTATTTTGAAAATGATACCTTGTAAACAGCACTTAGTTATGAATCACAATAGATACAATTGGCAAGAAAAGCTAAGGCATTGGACAAAGTTTACATCCTACCTCTAACAAAAATTGCAGTTCTCTAGCAATAGCATGAATAACACCAATAGTTGCCAAACAGCTCCACATGCTCCCCAAAATTCTGCAGTGAACAACAACACCAAAACTCATAAATGAGGAAACAAAGGGACTTGGTGATCAAGATAGGAGGTTTCAGAAGTGACCATGGAAACGTTGGATATCTTTTTTAATCATAGTGCGGTGTGTGTGCTAGAGGGGGAGTGCATGGAAGGTAGGCTCGTGCCCTGTATCAAGAGGAGGGCTTCTATTTGAGACAATACAAAGGAAAACCATGGAATGCTCAGTCAGCTCTGGGAAATGCCATTCAAAATCAGCATTTTATAAATTGGTTACGAACTAAAGTTAAATAGCATCCAATAAAATATCTGCAAGTGAAAGACAAAATGAAATGACAGGGAAATAATTTGTATGGTGAAAGTTTATTAGGAGGCAAAATGGTTACATAAAAGAAACATGAACTCTAGCTTTCAATAATTTATATAATGACACAGGTGTTGTTGATGAATAGTTTATGTGTAGATGCATTTAAAGAAACACCCATTAACCATGCTCAGTTGAGGGACAAAATGCAAATACAAACTGGTGTCAATTTGATAATATAAACTTCCACAAAGCATGGGGTAAACTAACAATTTTGTGCATGTAATTGCTTATTCATGTGTTGTAACTGATGTTCAGCTGATTTTAAGAGACTAACATGAGTTTGCCATGGCAAAAGAATTTCACTATAAATTAACTAAATTTTGCTGTAGTTTACCGAAGTACATTTCTTGCACTAATAATTGTTGAAGATGTGCTACAAAGTGTTTATAGCTCGAAGAAAAATTAGAGGGGCTACATGTGCTTAAATCTATTGTCTAAAATCATTTCAAATGATAAAGATTACACATGCCTGTTTATGTGCATTTTGCTGTACTATTATTTACTTTGTTTTCACAGTATAAAAAGGGTTGGATATGATATGCCCAAACATTTGCATTTAATTATTCAACGTCATAATGGTATTATTCTCTGCTAAGAGCATGTGAAGATCAGCCATAACACACATACACTATAAGTGGTGGTAATCTAAGAAACAAAAGCAAGGTGTTTAAGAGCTGTTTCG
>NW_011501139.1:7984-14325 GCF_000495115.2 Populus euphratica | reverse complement strand
GCCTGAAATGACAAAGGAGTCAGTGCAAGGCATTTGAAGTTCAAATTGGTAACTGCAGTCAATTCCAACATTCCATTAAGAGCCCAAATTTATCGTCTACTGCATGTCTTTTAATATGTTCTTTGACATTAGGCGCCTCTCAAGCACATGATTCCAGAAGAGACTTAAGATGCTGCTGTCACTGGCATAAGAGGCATTAAAAGATCTATAAATTTTGAGAGTGATCATCAGCCTTCTCTTGTACATTTCATCTAAAATATCTGAAGTAACATTGAATTTTCCAACTTTCCAGTAACCGTATGCCAAACTTGAGTATACGACACTATCTCCAAATATACCCTTATCTTTCATAAGACCAAGTACTCTTTGAGCACAATCAATCTTTTCTATTTTACAAAACCTCCTTATTAGCGCCCTGTATACTGATACATCAACACACAAACCTCTTCTCACCAACTCATCTGGAAGTTTGATGACTGCCTCTTCATTTTGTTGCTTGCAATAACTATCTACAAGCCATGAGTAGGTGCAATAACTAGGAGAAAATCCTGCATCCATCATACCAAACAAGAGCTCTTTACCCTTATCAATCTCTTTTGCCTTGCAGAATCCATGGATCAATGCCTTGTAAGTAAACTGGTCTAGCTTTAACCCGGCCCCCACCATCTTGTCCTTCACTTTTAAAGCAGATCGCATATCACCTATCTTGCAGTAGGCATTAATCAACGTGTTACAAGTGACATTATCTGGTTCAATTTTCCTCTCACTCATCTCATTCAACATTACATTTGCATCTCTTAACCTGCCTCCCTCACACAACTTGCGCAGAATTGAATTGTAAGTAATGATATTTGGATACAGCCCCTTTTCCGACATCACCTCCTTCAATCTCAAAGCTTCATCAAGGTCATTTACTCTACAATAGCCATCAATCAAACTAGTATAAGTCACATGGTTAGGAGTAACATCCTTGATATCCCTAAAAAGCTGCACAGCCTCTCTCATTCTACCTTCTCTACAAAACCCATAAATAAGTGCATTGTAAGTAACAATGTCAGGACTAATTCCAGCCATTTCCATCCTATCTTGAGCACATAAGGCTTCATAATGCATTCCCTTTTTACAGTACAACGAGATTAACGTATTGTACGTGAAAAGATCCGGAAAAACACACTTCAATTCCATTTCACTCAAAACCTTCTCTGCCTTCTCCACATCCCCAGACTTACAACAAGCATGAAGCAACACATTATACACATGAATATTAGATACAACCCCTAGTTTAACCATCTTCTTATAAATTTTCCACACTGTATCCGTCAACCTGTCCTTAGCCAACGAATTCAATAGCACAGTACAAGCATGTAAATGGGGCCTAAACCCATTCACTCTCATGTGCTCAAAAACCTGAATAGCCTCGTGGGTCATCTTGGAATTCCCATAAACTATCACAAGCCAACTCAAAACATGAGAATTCACATCTGGGTCATCATGAATTTTCACCAATGAACTCAAAACAGATTGAGTTGACAAGAAGTCCTTGAAAGCAATATTTTCAAGAAAAGCATGGGCAGTCTTGAAATGCTTATGCTTTGTCAAAATATAAAGCATAGTCCATGAAGATTGTAATGAGTGTTTATAGTTAGGAACAGAAGATTCAATCCATTTAAAGAAAGCCCATGAAAGACAAGGACTTTGGTCATATAAAGAGAGTTGCAAAAGTACCTGACCAACTGTTGCTGTTGTTGTAATGAGATGGTAATCGTTAGAGCCAAATTTGGGTCTCAAAAGATTGTTCCAGCTACCCTTTATCACGGATGCACAAATACTTTGAATAAGCAACTGGGTTTCATTGCTTATAGTAGTCAAACTTGCCATTCTTATGGGGTTTTCTCACTCACTCTGACAATCTGCAAAGCGTTTTGATTTTCTGGTTCTGTATAGAAAAAACCGAGGGGAAAGAAAGCTGTTCGCTGTGCTCTTGAAGACAGGGTTAACTATGAATAATATTTTAGGAAGTGGCTATGACATTTCTATGTGACAAATAAGGAAACGAATTTTATAAAATTGTTTCAATTAGGTTCTAAATGTTCGAAGATTTGTTCGAAATTCCTTTTTATTGTAGTACCTTTGACTTCGTAGGGTTGATCAAAATATTCCAGTAATTAAATTAATAAAAGTTTTTTTATATGATATTGAACAAAAAATTCAATTAGATTTCTTTTTTTTAAAAAAAGATTCCTTTTCAATTTTAAATTTGAGAAACCGAACCATACCATTTTTTTGTTAAAAATAAAACAAAAAAGGAAAAAAAATCCAAACTCATTACATCAAAACCTCTAAATAAAAACCAATAAAATAACCTCATGGACTAATTTGTTTATTTAATACTAAATCAATGAATTGAATCAGTTTTTCAATAAAAAAAAAATCTTAGGCTTATTACATTAAAACCTCTGAAAAACCTAATTAAAAGACACGTGGACTAATTTAATTTCTTAAATAAATAAAAAATCAAGATAACAAACCAAATTGAACCATTTGGTTTGAATTAATTTTTCTGGTTCGGTTCAATTTAATATTTTTTAAAATAATATATTGGGACTAGATTTACTATTAATTGAAACATGAGGGGCTATGTTTCCACCATTACGGAGGGAGGTAAATAAAGTGGGGGCACCCTGGTTTTCGCGTTCTTTTCGAGTAGCGACGCTCTAAGAGAAAGCGGGAGAGAGAGATGGGGAGCTTGAAGGAAATAGTAGACAAGACGCAGAAGAAGAAAAAGAACAAGAAAGCTAACGATAGCGATTTCAGTGAAAAGGGTATCTCTTGGATCAAACTTCCCTGCTTTTAATAGCTTACCATCTTTCAAGTTCTTGCTTTTTTTATTTTTTACTTGATTATAACTCGTGGGTCTTGCTGTGGAAAATCTTTTATGTTATTTTTTTTTGTTTGTTTAATTGATGCATGTAGGAAGGAATGAGTTTTGATTATGAACGATTGGTTTTGAGAGAGCAAGTATTTGCTCTAGTCTTTAATGGAGATTAGAAATATCAGATTTTTAGGTATCCTCTTAATGAGGACGACTACAGGATGGTGTTTCCAGAAAGAGAATTAGGCAATGCTATTGCTTCTCACAAGTTTTTTTGCTACTAAATAATCAGCTGTGAAATTCTGGCATAGTAACAACACACACAAAATGGGTAGTTCAAGTAGTTTTAGAAACATCTGTAACGTTTGTTAATTTTCCGGTTCTTCAGCTTTGTTGTCATTATTGAATTTTTGGTTAAAGATGGAGCTGTAATGGATAGAGATTTCCAAGTTCAGACTAGTTTCTGCAAGCTCCTTTTTTTTCTTTGTATCCAAGGATTTAGAATTTATATGGGAGTTAAGAAGTCAATGCGTGTGTCCTTTTTTCTTTTGTTGGTGGTGAATGAGGTGATTCTCCTAGAGTGGTAGAAACTGTAGCAATGGGAGAAGTATAGGTCCATAACTAGGTAATGAGTAGAATTTTTAGTGTTTTGCAGTATGTGTTAGGTTCTTTGCTCAGCATGGTTTATCAGTAGATATTCCACTGTCCCTTTCTTCCATTCGATGCTTCAACCAAGGATTTACATGCTTTGACTGAAGGAGAACTACTGTGCTAAATGGGTAAAACAGCCAGTGATTATTTTTCACCATAATCTGGTTGTCAATTAAACTTTTGATATTCCTGTTACATTACTTGTATGGAATACCTGGTTTTTCTTGCAGAATGAAAAATGGCTGCTGGTTTTTCAAATGATTAAGGGACAAAAGAATCCCTTTAGATCCAAGAATATCATTGCAGCTTCTTTTCTTACTATAGTGGTTTTGTACAATGAATTAAACTTCGCAAAGTGTAGTGTTTGAGTAAGGGACATATAAGATAATTACATAATCACTCTACTTAAGGGACTGTTTAGGGTTGTTGCGGCAAACCAGCCAGCTGGCACCGTGGCATTCCTAGACAGGGACTGAATTATTTCACTTGAGAGATATAAATTGGTAGGCTTCTAACTATCAGTTTAGGTCCAGGTAAGTAGTATGCCATTAATGAAGAATTCTTGGATTTGACCATGGTTATCAACTCACTTTTCATGTATAGATTATGCCAAATTGCTGCTATATTTGAAACTGTAAATACTAAAATTGATTGCTGGTAGCAGTGCCTGATCATTTTTTGTTTTTTTGTTTTTTTCAGATGTAATGATAAAAACAGAGGATGGAGGGAATAAAGTGAACAAGTCTGCCGAGAAGAAGAAAAAGAAGAGGAAAAGGGAAAAGGGAAATAATGCTGATGGTGGTGATACAATTTGGATCAGTAAAGGTTTAAAAGTTTTAGACATAGCAAGCTTTTTTCCTATCTAGTTTTCAATTAATCTTTGTCTCATTCACTTGTTTTTGTTGTTTCAGAAGATGATGAGACTAAAGCAGAAGGAGAAAAGAAAAGGAACACACTAAGAAAAAAGAAAAAAAGAAGTGGGGAGCAAAATAATGCTGTGGTTGGGAAATTTGATCAGCTTGGCGCTGAGTCTGAAGATGGTTTTAATGAGCTAAAAGGTAAGTCAATAGGATTTTAGCTTGGTGAAATATGTAGTGACATGCTATATCTCTTGACATAATGTAACTAAGATTGTGTCATTTTTTTTATCCGTGTTGTCTAGACGGATTACATCAATGCATACCTGGGTGCTTTGACTCAATCTCATAATTGATAAATGCTATAATTGGAAAAATGGGAGTTGTGCGATTTCGTTAACAATGTCCTTTTGTCTAAAACTCTCGTTGCATATGCACACCAAAGTGCTGCCACGTTTTGTTCTCTCTCTTTTTTTCATTTTGCTGTGTTTCTTTCTTTTGAACTTGAGATCACTCTAATCCACATTAAGCAATAAAGTAATGAACATCCGTTTAGTTTTCATACTATACTCTTTGTTTGTCATGCTATTGTTTTCTGCCTTACAACTTGATTGAGCTAAGGAATGACATTAAAAATCCAAAGGGCAAAGTGAAGATGTTATTGGAAGATGAGACAGATGACAGAATTTCTTTGTTTGGTTATGCTGAATTTATATTGAAAACATTATGTTGCTTTCTTAGCGTGTTGTCTCATGGTGTATGTACTTCTCATTCTTTAGGTAAATCTGAGAAATCTAAGAAAAAGAAAAGGGAACATGACACATCAAAGGAGGATGAGAATATGCTGGAAAAGAGGGGAGAGACCAATCAGGATGAGGCTTGTTGTATTTCTTCTGGGGATGAGGACTACTCAAAAGGAATGAAAAGTATGTATGAATCATATCGTGTGCTATGTTTTAGCCCTTCAATTTCATAAATCATATTAATTAGTAAAAATCTCTACTAATCAAATAAAACTAAATGGTCAAATATTCTCCCTGAAGTTTTGTTTTGTAATTTACACCATTGGATGTCCATTAGTAGAAGTAGTGTATGGTAGTAAAACTGTAAGCCCTTTTTATTCTGTATTGATTGTGTAGCATTTAAGCATCCACTTCTATTTCATGGCTCTCCTGGAACATGACATTAAGGATTTGCATGTCATGAATGGGGCAAGGGTATTAGCTAAAATTTTCTTTATTCAGTTGTCTGACTGATTTCACCATGCACAATATTAGTTTAATTTCTGAATGTTGATTTTATATATATGAATGATGCTTAATTATTTAGGTTCCTGACTGTAAACTTGCATCACAGAGTGGCTTACGGAATATCATCAAAGTAGACCAGGTCTGACAGTGCTGCAACAAAGATTAGATGAGTTCATAATTGCCCATGAGGAAAAACTTGAACAGGTATTGTTTCTCATGCACCTCTGAGACTGGATCATAATGCGGTGGAACCCTTTTCATATTTGTTTCTCTTAGAGTGATCAGACCTGCGCATGCATTGTCTGTCTCAAAATTGAACACTTCGCTTTGAGTTTGTACAGAAACATGCTTGCAGGAAAAGCATGTTTTTCACAGTTATCTTTTGACAGGTAGATGAGTGATATAGCTGTTTGTCCCGCCAAACATATTTGGAAGAATTTGTAAAGTAAATGTTTTGCTGTAGTGCTCTGCATATTTCAGCATTCATTTTATGTCATCCTGTCTCTTCTCTCATTTTCTGCTCACTTCAATTGAAAATTAATTTGTTTGTTTCTATTGGCGAGTTATTTGGTCAATGTGTTCTTTTTTCATGGTAGATTTAGGCTTCCATCATGTCTTGTGGTCTTTCTTCCTAGCGTACAGTTTCTCATTTGTCTTGATATGGCATGTACAGGAAAGAAAAGAAAGAGAAGCCCAAGCTGCGGAAGGGGG
>NW_011501139.1:4921-7270 GCF_000495115.2 Populus euphratica | reverse complement strand
CGGAATGTGAAGCATCTAGGGGTTTAATTCTAAGCACCTAAAACTTTTGCATCTGTTAAATTAATTAGAGATCATTATCTGCATTCTTGAGTTATCATAACTCTCTATGACAATGAGCAATTTTCAGGTGATCAACTGAAATGTCAAATTTTACAATGTTGCTGAAGCAACCTTTGTCATGTTATATGATAGTTTCTTCTTGTAAATCCTTTCAGTAGAGAGTTCTAGTGGCCCAAACTGCAATAATGGAGGCAGTGCTACATTTTTATTGCTATTCCCATGCGCAAGCATCAGCAATGCAACATCGCAGTAGATGTTATATCTCTGGCTAGTTTAACCTCACAGGTGAATGGTGATAAAATGATGCAGCAATGAATAATGAGATGTAAAATACCAGTGCTGCATTCTGTCCTCAAATAGGTTGAGATTGCCTTTGCTGGTATAGTTTTACCTGCAGTCCCACATGAGCATTTGCTTCTTTACACCATCATCTTGATTTTTGAGATCATATGGAATTGCTTCATCTCCAATGATAGGTTAACGAAAGACCACGAAGCTGATAATCATAGTTCATCCACCGTCTAGTGCCAACCACGTATTTCAGCACACTTCGCTAGGTCATGTCTTGGGTAGTGTATGCTCCAGATATTGCAAGTAGACATGCCTGTTTCTTGATGACACGTGCTCTCCTGCCTTTCCCTGGTGTGCTCGTGGATTGGAAGTGTTTTGTGTATCTGTCTTTATAGGCAGATTATACCGTTCATGTACACTCCTAGGTTGTGAATTTAGATAGTCACACACATCTTGCATGGATAAAATTAGTTCATCAATGTGGCATGTAAGATCTTCTCCAATGGTGACATCGGCTTCCTTCCAAGCCAAGCGGAATGACGAAAGGGAAGCAAAATGTCTAGGTGTGTTTTGCATATTCCTAACTCTTTTTTTATACGTTTTAAAAATATTTTTAACATGAAAAATAATAAAAAAATATTAAATTGATAGATGTTTTTAGCATAAAAAAACATTAAATTTATTTTTTTATGAAATTTAATAATTTTGATATGTTGATATCAAAAATAAAATAAAATAAATTATTTTAATATATTTTTAAATAAAAATATTTTTAAAAAATACTACAATTAAATCATGTTTTAGACTTCATAAAGAACCCAAACACAAATAGAATTTTTTTTTTATTTAGCACTTTTTATAAAACAAAACATTAATAAAATAACATAATCTATAAAATATTTAGAGATGTAACATGATTTAAAAAATTATATCTGATATCTATAATTCTCAAATTGCACGTTACTAGCAACTCTTTTAAATTATAAAATGGCCTCCCACAATTTATAATAAGAAGAGAGTAGAAAAATAAAATAAAAAACTCAAAACACTTATTGTAACTCTGATGGAAATACCATCGATATTATAAAAAAAAAATTAATAAAATAAATTAAACGATATCAAATAAAGTTATTAATGAAGTGGGTTGCATGAAACTTTAAAAATAATTGGAGGTCACTTATCTTTGAATAATTTATATGACTTAGTTTAATTATTTTTTATAATTTTTTTTATATTGTTAGATTATTAGATTTAATTTATAAAATTTCTTTTAATAATAATCATATTACTCACTCCAGAATTACAGTTAGTTTGATAATAATAGAGTGACACTCCTTCTTTAACCCAAACAATCATTTTTACACTATAAAATCTTTTTTTTTTCTTTCTCCTTTTTGTTTTTTTAATTATAAATTGTGCATGTCATTTTATATCTTGAACTCTCTAGATATTTTCTGTTAGTTTTTGTTTGGTTTATTTTGTTTCTTGCGATAGAGTACAAAAACACTAAACCCAGATTTGAACAGTTTGCCAGTCTCTAGTCAATTCCTCGAAAAAGCACAAGTTTCGTGACTAGCTAGGGCTCCATTGAAGAACATGCTCGCTGCAGTCTACGGTACAGATTTGATTCCATGGCTCCCTGCTCTCCACGCCACAAATCCACAATGACCTTGAAAATTCATATCATTTGAGAGGCTGAGAACCTCTTCGTTGGATATGTTCTTCCCAGCTGCACGCCACCGAGAAAGGGTCCGGAGGTGACAGGCGGGTCGAATATTCCAAGACCCGGTTTTTCCATTCACGTGCGAAAAGAATTTGTTCTTTGGTCATATCCTTGAAAGGCACTCGTGTCAACCTGTCCCATGCATGCTTGCTTGCCGCTCCTTTTATTCTCCCAATGCACGCTCCTCAATTATTATCCTATTCTTTTTTTATTTTCGAATTTCCACTTTGCACCAAAAATATTTTGTATAATATTTAGAAAATATCGCATTTTAG
>NW_011501139.1:0-1321 GCF_000495115.2 Populus euphratica | reverse complement strand
TCCCTTTTCCCACCCCATACGTTTACTGCCTGCCTCTTTGTCTCTTCCTTCTGTGCCCTTTTCATGCTTGTCTTGCTTGCTGGTCTGGGTCCCACAGCATCTGTCTGGGCTCCCTTCCAACTCTGTGGTGAGCCACAATAACCCTTCTACTTTCCCAAAAAAAAAAAAAAAAACTAGTTACGGGTTAACTTTGAATTTGATTTATCTAGTTCTTTGTTTATTTCTGTTTATTAAAAATATTATTAAAAAATTTAATTTTTTAATTTTAAATTAATATTATTTTTAGTATTTTTAAATTATTTTGATACACTAATATTAAAAATATTTTTTAAAAATAACTGCTCCCACTAAATACTTTCTTAATCTTAATTGAATTTTATAATAAATAAAAAGTATTAATCCAATTAAAAATTTGGATGAAATCGTATTGCAATTGAAAAAACCTTATGATTTTTTCTTCTAAAAATTAAATAATTAAGAGCAATATTATTTTGATTTTAAAAATATTGATTTAACTCATTATTTAGAACTTATATAGGGTATAGTCAGATTAAATAACTCACTATATAGCCTCTCTTTTTTGTCGACAAAGTCAATTAAGGACCGTGGCGATACAAAATAGTTAATTAATTTAAAACATCAAGTTGACAATTATAAACCAATTAAAAGTAACAATTTAACACGTGTGTATAGAGAATTAAATTCATATACTTAGCACAAACGTGAAGAAAAATAGAAAATAAATTAAAGTGAAATATTCTGACTATCTAGATTTATATCAATAAAATTTGTAACCGAGGTCCGTGTTATAATGGGAATTTTAGTATCCAAAATTCTAAAATTTAATCCAAAAGGAAATAGTAAAAAGTAAAAAGTGAGAAGATTTTAATTAGTTAAGTTGTGATTTCTTTTAAAAAAATATTTACTTAGAGAGCAAGTTATTCTTCTAATAAAATAATCAACGTATTTAGTAGATGTGATATGTGTTTACCTACTTTTATATTTGTAGTATAAAATATAATATTAGATATTTGGTAACGGTAAAAACTATGTTTAATATTGTGAAGTAATTAAGTTTGAAATGTAGTTTTCATGATGTAATTTTTATATATTTTAGTTTTGTAAAATACTTTTTACTTTTATGTTTTAAAAGTATTTTTGAAAAAAAATAATATTTTTTTTATTTTTTTACTTCAAATTAATTTTTTTTATATTTTTAAATCATGTTGATATGCTAATATCAAAAATATTTTTTTAAAAATAAAAATATATTATTTTAATGTATTTTCAAGTAAAAAATTTTTTAAAAATAACCACAATC
>NW_011501153.1:41037-56175 GCF_000495115.2 Populus euphratica | reverse complement strand
TGTTGTTATAATTTGGACTTGAAAATGGCCTTTTTAGATCTTGGGCTTCATATAAAAGTTGTAGGCCTATGTCTTACCTTTCAATCCATATAAAGTAAACCTAAATCTGAGATCTACAGCTCCAAATATGACCCAATTACCAAATAGTGTTTTGGTTTGGATTGCACCGACATCTCTTTTCTAAGTTTGGCCATCTCTTTGTCCTTTTAATTTCAGTTCTTAAATTCATCAATCAATCCTTTTATTTATGTGATAGGCCTGCATTTAAAATGAACATTTACCATAAATTAAAGGTATCTTATATTATTAGATATGTTATTATAAAACATGCTTTAGTTAAGGAGTTATTGATACTTCGAGTGCAAAATGATGATATAAAACCTTGATAAAAATACACTTTTAAGTATCAATCACAAAAATTAAGCATTACAAAAATATAAAGAGAGAGAGCAAGAATATGATCTTGATATGAAAAACAAGATGCCCAAATGAATGGCAAATGCATTCTTTTATAGGCTAAAATTCAAAACTATTCATTTGGTAATTAATAATTAATGTAGTGGCCAACTATTGATGAGTGGACTTAGTGAACAACATCACTCAAGTTTTTTGGTTGGTTGAATTGACATTGATGCAATCAAAATTTGATAAAGTCTTCTGCATAAAAGTTGTTGGAAATTGTCTTTTTCTTCCACCTACCAAATTTTAGATCATTTGGAGCACTACAGCTCGAGATATGTTTAAATTAATGAGCAGTGTTGCTGGTGGACGTGGTGGATAGCCCTCATGCTTGTGTCTGGATGAAATATCATTTCTACCATCTAAATTTGAGCTGGTCTTCTTCATGAAAGTTGTTGGAAATTATCTTTTCCTTCCATCCACCAAATTTCAGATCATTTGGACTTCTAAAACTCCATTTATTCAGACTTCTCTTTTATGGCCAAACTTTAAATTTAAAAATGGCAAATTAATATGAAATCTAAGATCTATAGCTCTAAATATGATCCGATGACTGAATAGTGTTTGAATTTAAAGTGAATCTGCATCTCCTTCGTAGGCTTAGCCTTTTCTTTGTCCTTTCACTTCCAATAATTAATCACAACAATCAATCCTTTGAATTGTGAGAATACTTGCATTTAAAATGAGCATTTACCATAAATTAAAGGTATCTTATATTATCAGACTTGTTATTATAAAACATGCTCTGGTTAAGGAGTTATTAATACTTCAAGTGCAAAATGATGATATAAGACCTTAATAAAAATGTACTTTTAAGTACTAATCACACCCTCCAACCAGCTTATTACTAATCCCTAGTAATCAAAGCGTTAAAATAAAAAAAATAATTTGCAAGTTCCCTAAAGTAAGGCATTCATCATTTAACTTCCATTACTCTATCCAAGTAAACAAACTCTCATTAAATTTATATATATTTGCTTCATATTATTGAAATAAGATATTGATAAACCTTTTTTTTTTGTGCTCAATATATGAAAACATAGATGATAGGGCTTTTATTAGAATAAAACAACATTATATTCTAATGTTTAAGGTCAACTTCCTTGAGTTGGGATTGTTATTTTTTTTATCTTTTTTTTATATATATACATATAACTTAAAACACAATGCATCTTTAACCCATATAATGAGCTTGCAGCTAACGACTCCTAGACCAGTTGGTCTTAGGGCATTAGGTGTTGAGACACCCCTTTAAGCTTAATAACTCGGGTTGTAGATACTGATATGTAGATAATGCAATGTTTGATTCCCTTAAGCTTTTCTCCTTAACCCATGTAACAAGCGTTGGACCAATAGCTCCTAAGTCAGTGGAGTTTAGAGTATTAGGTGTTAAAACACCCCTTCAGGCTTAATTGCTTAGGTTAGGGAGGCTACGAAACCAAATTTATCTATGTTTTTATTTAATTTTTTAATTATATTTATCATCTTTTTTTTCTTTTTTCTTTATTTATTACCTTTAAAAAAAGAACATAAATAATATAATAATCCAATATGCAACTCACAACCATATGTTAAAGTGTGTGTGTGAACATGAAGGTTTAAAAATACTTGTTAAATGAGTATATGAGCAGAAGCAATAGATAATAATACGAGAGTTTGTAAACCTAAATATTTCAAGAAGTATTATAATAGACCTTATTAAGAATGGTTACTAAGATGTGTCTCAAATGTCAGTTTAACAAAACAACTCTTTGACTCTACCATCTTAATAACAATGGTTTTGCAAATAAAAAATACAGCTAGTAAATTTTTTTTGTAAGTATCAACTACTACCCCTTCCCCCAACTAAAATGAAACATTATCCTAAATGTTCTAAGGTAGAAAGATACAGTATAGAAGATATCACCTGAAACAACGAACACTAACAAACTTGAAACACACTTAAACATATATAAGAAATAACAAAACAAAATAATAAAACACAAGGTTTCACAAGTGAAGGCTCAAATCCAATCTAAGCTTTTTACGACTGTCCTTAGTTGACTAATTTATGCGACTCTTAGAGGGATCAATTATAGATATGAAAGGTTGTAGTTAGTTAATCAATTGTTCAATAGTAGCAGCAAAGATTATGATTTGTCATGCTGAAGATGTTAGGAATTCCTGTTCACAACATGATCAAGAAAGACAATAACTTATCATAATAACCATTAACATTTAACAAACTGAGGAAATATGAAAGATCTCTTCCAATGTGCCTAGACCACCTGGCAAGGCAATGAAGGCATCAACATGTTTAAACATTGTATTCATTCGATTAGACATTGTGGAGACCTGTAGTTTCTCTCCAATTGTGTTTCCAATAATGTCTCATTGTGCTAAAGCTTTGGGGACAACCTCTAAAACTTGACTACCTCAAAAAAATACAGCTATTGACACACCCCCTATTAACCCAAGGCTGCCTCCTCCATACACCAAATGAATCTTTCTTGCAACTAATACCTGACCAAGATGATTTGCTGATTCTAAAAACTCTTTTTCTTTCCCAGGACTAGATCCACCAAAAACACAAATATTTTATATTTGATGACTTGAGGAACTTGTCATTTCTACACACTTTGATATATGTGAAATGTGTGGGTTAAGTAGAAATGAAGGGTAGGAAGAGAAGAATTTATAGATGAGAAAATGAAAATGCAATCATACCACCTATATGTAGGCCAACTAGAGTCTCTCTCTCTCTCTCTCATTATTATTATTATTATTATTATTATTATTATTATTTTAAAACATGTGTATGTACAGATAGTTAACATGTGTATGTATAGATAATTGTGAATGTGGCTCACATCTTCTATTGGTTTTACGTCCAACAATGGTTTAAATTCCCTTTATGGGTTGAGGATAGGTTTCCCATCTAGTTTTCTTAAAAACTGGCAAATAGAGTCTCTTTTAGTCAGATTCCCAAGACTATGTTGAGCATGTTTTTTTATGAAATTGTGGCCATAAATCTTAAATTACACGATGTATATCTCCACTAGGGTGCGTCTTAAGAGTCAATAGAAGATTATCTAAAGACTCCTTACTTAAGCCATCCTTAATGAACTGTATTTTATCTTTATGATTTACAGATACCATTCCTAAATAACAACATTTTGCATTACAAGTCCATTGTGCACATCTATGACAGACTTTCAGTCATTTTGCACGACATTTCTTTGCAAAAGTGCTTTTACCTATGCCAAGCATGTATGAAATGAAAGAATTAGATGACTCACCTGATAATCGGACCTTTGCTTTAATTAGCCAACAAATATCTTCAGGAATTCCATGGTTCATTAACAATCTCAATTTTGTACATCTAGCACGGTAAATTTTTATAATCGCATTTTGAGGCAGAGTAGGAAAATACTTTTTTTAATTTTTCAAAAGTGGTGTCCATTTTCAAATGAGAAGAGATGTAAAGAAGGGAGAAAGAGAAAATAATTAAACAAATATATACACAGATATCAATTATTATGGGAAACTAAAAGAACCGACTTAAGTCACGGAGTACCGTTATTTGTCATTTGACTGGGGTGGGAAAAAAAACTAACAAAACAAAGGTCACATCAAAAGGAAACACAAAATCAATGTGAGAAAAAAATATCAATTTTTATATAAAGGATCACCCAATTCAATAGAGTCATTTTCAATTGAAAAATTGTCAAAGTAAGCTTTCAAACGATGTCTATTTACCTTGAAAACATTACCATTCTTTGGATTCTCGATATCACAGGCCCCATATGGATACACACATTTCACAATAAAAGGACCGCTCCATCTTGATCTTAGTTTTCCAGGAAAGAAATGGAGTCGATAATTATAAAGGAAGACTTTTTGACCAACATTGAATGTTTTTCTCAATATTTTTTTGTCATGAAACTCTTTGATTCTTACTTTATGAATTCTTGAATTTTCATATGCGTCATTTCTTATTTTCTCAAGCTCATTTATTTATAATTTCCGCAGCTGACTAGCATCATTAACATTTGAATTGAAAGCTTTAATAGCCCAATAAGCTTTATGTTCAAGTTCCACAAGCAAGTGACAAGGTTTTTCAAATACTAGTCTATAAGATGACATACCTAATGATGTTTTATAAGCAGTTCGATAAGCCTAAAGTGCATCATTAAGTCTTAAAGACCAGTCTTTCCTATTAGGGTTCACTGTTTTCTGCAAGATCTGTTTGATCTCCCTATTAGCAAGTTCTACTTGTCTATTTGTTTGGGGGTGATAAAGGGTGATAACTTTGTATATGATTCCATATTTGTTTATTAAAGACTCAAATGACTTGTTGGAGAAATGTGTTCCACCATCACTTATCATGGCTTGAAGGATTCCAAATCGACATAAAATATTTTTTCCAAAAACTTTATCACTATTTTGTGATTATTGTTTCGACCTGGAATTGCCTCTATCCATTTTAAAACATAATCTATTGTGACTAATATATACAAGAAACTAAATGGTGGAGGAAATGGACTCATGAAATCTATACCCTAATAGTCAAAGATCTCGATGACAAGAATAGGATTTAAAAGCATCATATGATGTTTTGAAATAGATCCCAACTTTTGATAATTTTTACAAGTCTTGTAGAATGCATGTGAGTCCTTGAACATGGTAGGCTAGTAAAATCCACTTTATAAGATTTTTGCAGTTGTCTTTCTTGATGAGAAATGACCCCCACATGCCTCAGAATGATAAAATTTCATGACACTACTTACCTCATTGTCGAGAATGCATATTTGAAATATTTGATTAGGACAATATTTGAATAAATAAGGGTCATTCCAATAAAAGTTCTTCACTTCGTTCAAGAACTTTCTTTTATCTTGGATACTCCAATGAGTTGGCAAGTGTTCTGAAACAAGAAAATTAACAATATTAGCAAACCAAGGTATTGTAGAGACAGAAAATAAGGATTCCTCAGGAAAGTAGTCATTGATTGGTGTGATGTCAGATCTTGAATTTGTTGTCAATTTTAATAAATGATCCGCAATAATATTTTTGGTGCCTTTCTTGTCTTTGATTGTGATATGAAATTCTTGAAGTAACAAAATCTATCGTACCAGTCTAGCCTTAGAATCCTTTTTTTAAATAAGATATTTCAAAGCTGCATAATCACTAAAAACAACAATAGGAGAGCCGACAAGATAAGACCTAAATTTTTCACATGCAAATACTACTACAAGTAATTCTATTTCAGTGGTGGTGTAATTCATTTGAGCAATATTTAAAGTTTTACTTGTATAGTAAATTACATAAGGTTTCTTACCATTTTTTTGTCCCAAAACAGCACCCATGATATAATCACTAACGTCACACATTATTTCAAAAGATAATGACCAATCAGGAGGTTGAATGACAAGAGCAGAAGTAAGCAAGCTTTTAAGTTTAACAAAGGCTTTTTCATATTATTCAGTCCATTTAAAAACATTTTTCTTTGTTAGAAGGTTACACAATGGCTTAGATATAACAGTAAAATCTTTGATGAACCTTCTATAAAAACCAGTATGTTCTAAGAATGATCTAACATCTTTAACAGATTTTGGTATTGGCAAGTTGGCAATTAATTTGATTTTAGAATTGTCAACCTCAATTCCTTTCGATGAAACAATATGACCAAGTACAATGCCGTTTGTTACCATAAAATGACATTTTTCCCAATTCAGCATAAGATTCTTCTCTTTATACCTACTCAAAACCTTTTCCAAGTTAGTCGAATAATCATCAAATGAATCCCCAAAAATAGAAAAATCATCCATAAAAATTTTAAGAAAATGTTCAACCATATCACTAGATATGCTAAGCATGCATCTTTGAAACGTGGCTGGTGCATCATATAATCCAAAAGGCATCCTTCGATATGCAAAAGCACCTAATAGACATGTGAAAGTAGTCTTCTCTTGATCTTCCAATGCAATTTTAATTTAATTATAACCTAAATAGCCATCCAATAAACAATAAAATTCATGACTGCAACTCTTTCTAAGATTTTATCCATGAAAGGTAAGGGGGAATGATATTTTCTAGTCATTGAATTAAGTTTTCTATAGTCAGTGCACATGCGCCAACCAGTAATAGTCCTAGTTGGAATTAACTCATTTTTCTTATTTGTTATCACAGTGACTCCAAACGTCTTGGGTACAACTTGAGTAGGACTTACCCGTTTGATGCAATCAGAATTTCACAGTGTTCTACATGAAAGTTGTTAGCAATTGTCTTCTCTTTTCACCCACCAAAGTTTAGATTATTTGGAGCACCACAGCTCCAGATATGTCTAAATTACCGAGCATTGCTGCTGGTGGATGTGGTGGATAGCCCTCATGTTTTTGTCTGGATGAAATCTCATTTCTACCATCCGAATTTGAGCTGGTCTGCCTATGAAAGTTGTTGGAAATTGTCTTGTCCTTACACCCACCAAATTTTAGATCATTTCAACTTCTAGAACTTTAGTTATGGGTACAACTCTGAGTAGTGTTTAGGCTGGATTGCAGGACAAATTCAGACTTCTCTTTTGTGGCCAAACTTTGAATTTGAAAATGGAAAATTTAGGTCTTTCCAAACCATGAAAGTTGTAGTTTATTTCTTATCTTTCCAACTGATTAGTACTTAAAAGTGCATTTTTATCAAGGTTTTATATCATTATTTTGCACTTAAAGTATCAATAATTTCTTAACTAAAGCATGTTTTATAATAATGTATCCAACAATATAAGATACCTTTAATTTATGATAAATATTCATTTTAAATTCAGGCCTATCATATAAATGAAAGGATTGATTGATGAATTTAAGAGCTGAAATTGAAAGGACAAAGAGATGGTCAAACTTAGAAAAGAGATGTCGGTGTAGTCCAAACCGGAATACTGTTCGGTAATTGGGTCATATCTAAAGCTGTAACTCTCAGATTTAGGTCTACTTTGTAATCTGATTGGAACCTCCTTTGTGTGTGGTTTCCAATTGAATAATAAGAGTTTATACTATACTTGTTTGACATACCATTAGTGGATCCTCTAACCTTGACATTTGTAATTATCATTGTTTAATCCTTACATTAATCTTCCATCTCAAAGTTCTCATCAACTTCTTCTTTTCTTCTTCTTCTATTACTACTACTACTATTACTACTACCACCACCACCATTATAATTATTGTTGTTATTATCATTATTATTATTATTATTGTTACTATTGTTATTGTTTATAATTGTTGTTTATAATTTGTACAATTAACCTCCCTGTGGTTCGACCCTGGTCTTATCGGGTTATTTATTACTTCGACACTCTTGCGCTTGGGAAAAGACATTAATCTTTTGGTCGTGTCACCAGCCATATAAATTAATATGAAATCCAAGATTTATAGCTCTAGATATGATCCGATGACTGAACAGTGTTCGAATTTAAAGTGAATCGGCATCTCCTTCGTAAGTTTAGCCTTTTCTTTATACTATCACTTCCAATAGTTAATCACAACAATTAATCTTTTAAATTATAAGAATACTTGTATTTAAAATGAGCATTTACCATAAATTAGACCTATGTCTTGAAAATGACATTTTTAAATCTTGGGCTCCATATGAAAGTTGTAGGTCCATATCTTATCTTTCCATACATATAAAGTAGATCTAAATCTGAGATCTACAGCTCCAAATATAATATAATTACTAAACAGTATTCCGGTTTGGACTGCACCAATATCTCTTTTTCAAGTTTGACCATTTCTTTGTCCTTTCAATTTCAGTTCTTAAATTCATCAATCAATCCTTTCATTTATGTGATAGGCCTGCATTTAAAATAAATATTTACCACAAATTAAAGGTATCTTATATTATTAGATATGTTATTATAAAACATGTTCTGGTTAAGGAGTTATTAATACTTCAAGTGTAAAATAATGATATAAAATCTTTGATAAAAATATACTTTTAAGTACTAATAAAAAATGCCTCGAGCCAATGTTTAAGTATCAGGTGCTACGACACTGAAGTAACTGATGCCATACTCTCAGGAGGTGCTGAAGTAACCTATGCCATTCTCCTAGGAAAAGCTCAAACGACCTTCAACAAAAGGATACCTGTACCTGAAACCGACACAGGTGGGTAGGTAGAGAATACCTAGGGGCGCAAGACAACTCTCTCTAAGGAACTCAACAAAATAGCCCCGTAACTTCAAGAGAAGGGGTGCCTCCTCACAAAGGGGGTCATAGTGACCAGGCCTAGGCGACTGTTTACCAAAAACACAGGTCTCCGCAAAGTCATAAAACCATGTATAGGGGCTGACGTCTACCCAGTGTCGGAAGTTCAAGGAAGTTGGTAACCTGATGACAGGGGAGCTAACGACCGAAGCCCTGGTGAACAACGGTCGTAACTATAACGGTCCTAAGGTATCGAAATTCCTTGTCGGGTAAGTTCCGACCTCCATAAAAGGCGTAATGATCTGGGTACTGTCTCGGGGAGAGACTTGGTGAAATAAACATGTCTGTGAAGAACAAAAAAAGAAAAACCTAAGTAACGAGTCTATAAATAGAGTAGAAGTTCTAAATAAGGGGTGTCATGTTCTGAATATACTCGAAAAAAAGACTAGATTGTGTAATGATGAAACTAAAAAAGAATATCTACCTAAAATCACAAAGAAGAAAAAGAAGTAAAAATGGATGAAGAAATTAATAAAAAGATTAATACATAAAATAAATATAATAAGAGATAAAAAGAGATGCGACCACTTCCTACATATTTTATGCCTTCTCCTGCAAAGAAACTCGTAAAGCCAACTCCATTAGTAATTTCATCAATTACTCATCTACCAAAAAAAGAAGTTAATTCTGCCAATCTTCTTATGCCTTCTGTTAAAGATATTGCATAAAAAACATCAATGTAACCATGATTATAGGACCAATCATATATCACATTTATTATTTTGTCCCAAGGAATTCTCTTAGAACCTTTTTTAGCAACCAAATTTAGGAATTAATATTTTAACCTATATTTTCGATTAGTAAAACTTACTATTTGAAATTCAACGGATCCCTTGTTTTCTTTTTTGTCTTTTTGTGAAATAATTGGAATGAATGGACTTTTTACCACAAAATAAAATCTCCCTCCTCCCGCCTTTTTAACATATTTTATTGATCAGTAATAATAAATAATGGAATATTAAATAAGAATGTCAGTTTGTTTGAATTTGGTATACATAATAATCTTCAATTCATTAGAAATTTCTAATTTTGTCAACATTAATCAATCTAATTTTTTTTTATTCAGCTAGAAATACATAAAGAATGGTATATTTCTTCCCTTACAAAAGAAAAAAAATTATATCAATATCTAAATTAACATATGATATGCTAATATATAATATGTCATTTTTCATCTTCCTTGTAAAAGTCACACGCAGTTGATCGATTCCATCTATTTCTTTATCTCCCCATGAATTGTATGTTTGTAACAATAGAGACAGAATTTTCTCAACTCCAATCAACTAGGCCTATTGTGTCAATTCTTTTGAGTAATTTATCTAGAAATGCCTATTGATTTCTTATTAACACTCTTACGAATACAACTAGTACATTTTAAAATAACCCTTATTTAGATGTCTTTACCATTAGCCTTGAACCTCCTTTTGGTTTTTATTCACTCAACTCTTCTATTTCCTATTCGAAACGAAGAAGAAAAGAAGGAAAAAAAATACAAGTTACTAACTCGGAATCAAATTATGAAAGATTTTGTTGCCGCCAATATAGTAATAGTAAAAATAAGTAATACAATGATTAAAAATTATATTTACATTAGAAGTATATTTAGATTAGAAGTTTAGATTAGAATAGAAGTATAGTCTTTCGTCACGGCGAGATGGGTCGTTTATCATTATGATAGGTGTTAAGTGGAAGTGTAGTGATAAATGTAGCTGAGGCATCCTAACAGACCGGTAGACTTGAACCTTGTTCCTACATAACCCGATCAATTCGATCAGGTACTCGCCATCTATTTTTATTGTTTAACTCTTTGACAACATAAAAAAAAAAAACCAAAAGCTCTGCCCTCCCTCTCTATCGATCTAAGTGATGGAAGGGTAGAGGCCTTTGGTGTCCCCTCTAGTCAAGAATTGGGGCCTTACAATCACTAGTCATTATGCTTTTCTCTCATGCCTTTCTTCGTTCATGGTTTGATATTCTGGTGTCCTAGGTGTTGAGGAACCACACCAATCCATCCCGAACTTGGTGGTTAAACTCTACTGCCGTGAAGATACTATAGGGGAGGTCCTGCCAAAAAATAGCTCGACTCCAGGATGATAAAAAGCTGAACAGCTCTCATTCTTATTACTTTTTCAATATGAAAAAAAAAGTGAAAAGGTTGTCTTATTCAAAACCGTAATTATGAAATCCCCTCTCTCCCATTTCACGCCTCAAAATGCACCGTTCTTATAAAGAAAGAGGAAAAGCTTATTAAAGGTTTGACCCATATTAAAAAGGCATTAAAAATATCAACATTCCAAGCTTTTCATAAATACTTTCTTTTTAAAATCACGCTTGCTTAACTTTCAAAGAAAGTTTCTATATTCTAAATGATTAGTACTTAAAAGTGTATTTTTATCAAGGTTTTATATCAACATTTTGCACTTGAAATATCAATAACTACTTAACTAAAGCATGCTTTATAATAACAAGTCTGATACTATAAGATACCTTTAATTTATGGTAAATATTCATCTTAAATGCAGGTCGATCATATAAATTAAAGGATTGATTGATGAGTTCAACTATTGAAATTAAGAAGACAAAGAGAGGGTGAAGTTTAGAAAAGAGATACTGGTTTAGTCCAAATTGGAACACTGTTCAGTTATTGGGCCACATTTGGAGCTGTAGATTTTGGATTGCAATTTGGTTTATATAGTTAGAAAGTTAAGATATAGGCCTAAATGAGGAATGCAAAACTCAATTTTGCTGTTTGGAAGTTTAAATGTTAGCAACAATAGAGAAGTCCAAATATATTTTGCAGCCCAGACATTGTTTAGTGTTCAACCCATATTTTGAGTTTTAGAAGTCCAAATGACCTTAATTTGTTTTATTAGAAAGTTGAGACAATATCCTAGAATTTTCATTATTCAAGTTTGTTTAAATTTTGATGTTAGCAATGACATTTTATTTAGACAAGAAGATAAGAATTGTTACCAAGTCAAAATGTGACCACCCACTCAACAATTAGTCAATAAATCAATAGTTCCCAATATTGGCCTATAAAATGTGGCATTTATAATGCATTTAGGCATCTTGGTTTTTAAATCAAGATCATATTCTTGCTCTCTCTTTAGTGTAATATTTAAGTTTTGCTTATATTAATCTCTTGTTTATGCTTCTCATTTCCTTTCCTTTACTTAGTTAACTTTTATCTTATTTATATTCTTATCTTGTTTATTTATATTGCTCTCTTTTATTATATTTAGTTAAGTTTATTATATCAAGGTGAAAATGTTACACTAATGGTATAAGAATAATTATAGTATAAACAACATGGGCCTTATCTTATTTATATTCTTATCTTATTTATTTATATCCTTTACCAACATTTGGCTATAAAAAGAACTTTATTTATTGTTAAGATAAGTTATAATTATGAATACCTGACAACATTTACAACTATTAGCATTATTCAAATAAGATAATTAATGTAATCATGTTAATCATTTATAATCTAATTGAAAACTCCTTTGTGTATAGTTTCTTATTGAGTAATAAAAAGAGTTATACTATACTTATTTGAAATACCATTAGTGGATCCTCTAACCTTGACATTTGTTTTTATTGTTTAATCTTCACATTAATCTTACATCTCAAAGTCCTCTTTAATGTATTATTATTATTATTATTATTGTTGTTGTTGTTGTTGTATTGTTGTTATTTATAATTTATACAATTAATCTCCATGTGATTCGACCCCAGTCTTACCGGGATATTTATTACTTCGACACTACTGTACTTAGGAGAAGACATTAATCTTTTAGTCGTGTCAAGTTTTTAGCATCTTTGTCAAGAAAGTAAATTCTTGTATAAATTATAATTTTTATTTTATTTTCTCTTTTTACTTTTCTTGTATCTAACTTTTTTTCTTTTGCCTTTTATTTTCTTTATCCTTTTATTCTCTTCCTACACATGCATGAGAATTTTTTCATGTTTATTATGTGATAGACTTTGTAGGGTATTCTCATTATTTTTAAAAAATATGGCTGAAGGAGATAATTAATCACTTTATACTGAGAATAATAATAATAACCGTGTTAGAACACTTAGAGATCACATGAATCCAACAAGAACAAGTTCACCCTCATGCATAGTTTTTCCTCCTGATGCATCTCATTGTAATTTTAAGTTAGGTATTATTCAATTTTTACTTTCTCTTATTGGCTTAAATTTAGAAAATTCATATTTATATTTAATGGAATTTGAGGAGATCTATAACACTTATGATAACTTAAATTGCAGCATAGACCCATCAAATTAAAGCTTTTTTCTTTTTCATTAAAAGATAAAGGTAAAACATGACTACAAAATTTGAGACCAAGATTGACACAACCTAAAGATTGATATCTTCTTCTAAGTGCAGGAGTGTCGAAGTAATAAATAACCCGGCAAGACTGCGGTCAAACTATAAGAATGATAATTGTATAAATTATAAACAATAATAATACAACAACAACAAGAATAATAATAATAATAATAATAATAATAATAATAATAATAATAATAGAAGAGGAAGAAGAAGAAGAAGTTGATGAGAACTTTGAGATGAAAGATCAATGTAAGGACGAAACAATGATAACAACAAATGTTATGGTTAAAGGATCCATTAATAGTATTTCAAAAAATTTAGTATAAACTCTTATTGCTCAAATGGAAACCACACATAAAAGAGGTTCCAATCAGATTATAAATTGTTAACATGATTACATTAGTTATCTTATTCGAATAATGCTAATACTTATAAATATTGTCAGGCATTTATAATTATAACTTATGTTAACAACAAATCAAGTTCTTTTCACAACACATGTGTAAATTATACCATACAGTTGGGCTATGAAAGTGCCAAGTATTTGTTGTACCATGTGTTATCCAACATAAATCTATATTAACCATTTAACAAGCAAAGTTTTAAAATTGAACAAGATAATAAATGCAAAACATGTTAGTATTAAACATTAAAATCCATGTTGAGTTTACACTATGCTTATTCTTATACCATTAGTGTAACCTTTACACCTTGACATCATAAACTTAGCTAAACATAATGAAGAAGAGAAATATAAATAAACAACATAAAAATATAAATAAGATAAAAGTTAACTAAGTAAAGAAAAAGAAATGAAAGACATGAACAAGATATTAATGAAACCAAAACTTAAGTATTACAAAAATACAAAGAGAGAAAGCAAGAGCATAATCTTGATTAGGAAACCAAGATGCCTAAATACATGGTAAATGCCTCCTTTTATAGGCTAAAATTTAGAACTATTGATTTGATAAATAATTGATGAATGCGTGGCCAACTCTTCACTTGGTGACAATCCTTATCTTCTCTTGTCTGAATAAAACGTCATTGATAACGTCAGAATTTGAACCAAGCCTCCACATGAAAGTTGTAGGAAATTATTTTAGCTTTCTAGAAAAAAAAATTATGGTTATTTGGACATTTAGAACTCAAGATATGGGCTGAATATTGAATAGTGTTTGGCGACAAGACAGATTTAGAGTTCTTCGTTATTGCTACAATATGGACTTGAAAAAGGCCTTATTCAAACTAAACCTCTATATAAAAGTTGTAGGCCTATATCTTACCTTTCCATCCATATAAAGTAGACCAAAATATGAGATCTATAGCTCTAGATATGACCCAATTACCGAATAATATTTTAGTTTAGACTGTACCAGCATCTCTTTTCTAAGTTTGATCATCTATTTGTCCTTTCAATTTCAATACTTAAATTCATCAATCAATCCTTTTATTTATGTGATAGGCATGTATTTAAGATGAACATTTACTACAAATTAAAATTATTTTATATTATTAGATATGTTTTTATAAAGCATGCTTTAGTTAAGGATTTATTGATACTTCAAGTGTAAAATGATGACATAAAACCTTTATAAAAATACACTTTTAAGTACTAATCAAGGATCTATTCACGTTTAGGATGAAATGAAATAATAATTTTCAAAGAGGTTTTTTTCCATCTCATAGAATAATTAGTACTTAAAAGTGCATTTTTTATCAAGGTTTTATGTCATCATTTTGCACTTGAAGTATCAATAACTCCTTAACTAAAGCATGTTTTATAATAATATATCTAATAATATAAGATACCTTTAATTTATGGTAAATGTTCATTTTAAATGCATGCCTATCACATAAATGAAAGTATTGATTGATGAATTTAAGAATTGAAATTGAAAGGATAAAGAGATGGCCAAACTTAGAAAAGAGATGTCGGTGCAATCCAAACCGGAAAACTGTTCGGTAATTGGGTCATATATGGAGCTGCAGATCTCATATTTAGGTCTACTTTATATGGATGGAAATGTAAGACATAGGCCTACAACTTTCATATGGTGTCCAAGACTTAAAAAGACCATTTTCAAGTCC
>NW_011501153.1:10498-40634 GCF_000495115.2 Populus euphratica | reverse complement strand
TACTACTACTACTACTACTACTACTACTACTATTATTATTATTATTATTATTATTATTATTATTATTACTATTGTTGTTGTTGTTATTGTTGTTTTATAATTGTTGTTTATAATTTGTACAATTAACCTCCCTGTGGTTCGACCCCGGTCTTGCCGGGTTATTTATTACTTCGACACTCCTGCACTTGGGAGAAGACATCAATCTTTTCGTCGTGTCAAGTTTTTGGCGCCGTTGCCGGGGAGGTAAGTTCTTGTATAAATTATAGTATTTATTTTATTTTCTCTTTTCACTTTTCTTGTATATAACTTTGTTTCTTTTCTTTTGTTTCTTTTTATTTTGTTTTCTTCCTCCTTCTTTTGCTTTCTTCTTCTTCTTTTTATTTTATTCCTACACGTGCATGAGAGTGTGGTCACGTACATCAAGTGGTAGACTTTGTAGGGTATCCTCATCATTTTCAGAAAATATGGCCGAAGAAGATAATCAATCACTTCATAATGAGAATAATGAGAATAACCGTGCTAGAACACTTAGAGACCACATGAATCCCACAAGAACAAGTGCACCATCATGCATAGTTTTTCCTCCTGATGCATCTCATTTTAATTTTAAACCAGGTATTATTCAACTTTTACCTTCTTTTCATGGCTTAGAATTGGAAAATCCATACTTGCATTTAAGGGAATTTGAGGAGGTGTGCAACACATATAATAACTTAAATTGTAGCATGAACACCATCAGATTAAAGCTTTTTCCTTTTTCATTAAAAGATAAAGCTAAAACATGGCTACAAAATTTGAGACCAGGATCCATTCGTGCTTGGGATGAAATGCAACAACAATTTTTAAAGAAGTTTTTCCCATCTCATAGAACAAACTTTTTCAAGAGACAAATCACCACTTTCACTCAAAAATCAGGAGAAACATTTTACCAATGTTGGGATAGGTATCGAGACTTGCTTAGTACTTGCCCTCATCATGGTTTTGAAACATGGAGATTAGTTTCACATTTTTATAAAGGGTTAACACTTAGAGATAGGTAAATGGTTGAATTGATGTGCAATAGAACTTTTAAAGATAAAGACCCTAATGAAGCAATGGAGTACCTAGACTTGTTAGCCAAAAATGCTTAGAATTGGGACACTGCAGGTACTCATGAGACACCAGGTAAAACTCAACCTCATACATCTAGTGGAGGTATAGATAACCTTAGTGAAGATCATGACCCCCAAGTCAAGTTTATATCTTTAGCTAAAAAAGTCAAGGCACTACAATTAAAAAAGAGTGGTTAATTAAAATATGTTCAAGACATTATATGTCAAATCCGTGAAACCAATGAACACTCAACCAATGATTGTCCAACTTTGTCTTCTTCTAGGGAATGCCTCTATGAATAAGCCCATGCTTTAAATAATTTTCAAAGCCCCAATCATAACCTATACTTGTGAATATACAGTCATGGTTGGAGAAATCACCCAAATTTTAGTTGGAAGAGTAATAATAATAATGCACAAACTTCACGACCACCATTTCAAGCATACTATAATTTCCAAAATTCTTATGGATATGCACCTCCTTATGCTCTACCTCCTAGAAGAAATCTTGAGAAAACATTACATGCATTCATTGAAAATCAAGAGACAATCAATACTCAACTTGCTTAAAACATTACAGATTTTAAAAGATACTATTGCAAAATTGACATCTGCTCTCAATTTTCAAAAGAAAGGTATGTTTCCATATCAACCACAACAAAATCCTAAGGGGCAAGACAATGCAAATGCAAGTAGTTCTGGAAGCCAACATATAAATCAAATCAAATCAGTCATCACTCTTCGTAGTGGTAAGATTACTGAAAAACCCACTCTTGAACCTTGTAAGAAAGATGATCAGTTAATCTTTAAAGGTAAGGAAAAGATTGAATCTGAACATTGCAAAGAAAAGATTGATTCTCCCAGCACTTCTATTTTCTTATGCCATGACCAAACAAAGAAAAGTCAATCATAACTCTGAAATCTTTGAAGCTTTCAAACAAGTAAGGATCAATATACTATTGTTGGATGCTATTAAACAGGTACCTTTCTATGTTAAAATTTTAAAAGATCTATGTACTGTGAGGAGAAAACTGAATGTGAAAAAGAAAGCCTTTTTAGTCGAACAAGAAAGTGTTATTCTTAAGAACAATAATGCTTTAAAATATAAAGACCTTGTTTGTCCTACAATTTCTTACTTTATTAGAGAACATAAAATTGAAAAAGCTTTACTTGATCTTGGAGCTAGTGTGAATTTACTTCCATATTCAGTTTTTCAAAGTCTTAATCTAGGTGAGTTAAAACCAACTTTTGTAACTCTCTTACTTGCCGATAGATCTGTTAAAGTACCTAAAGAAATAGTTGAAGATGTATTAGTACAAGTCGATAAATTCATTTATCTAATGGATTTTATTGTCTTGGACATACAATCTGTTGAAGCATGTAATCCATTTTCTGTTATTTTAGGATGTTTGTTTCTCACAACTTCTAGTGGATTGATGACACGACTAAAACATTGATGTCTTCGCCCAAGTGCAGGAGTGTCGAAGTAATAAATAACCCGGCAAGACCGGGGTCGAACCACAGGGAGGTTAATTGTACAAATTATAAATAACAATAATACAACAACAATAGCAATAACAACAATAACAATAATAATAGTAATAACAGCAATAATAATAATAATAATAATAATAATAATAATGTAATAGTAGTAGTAATAATAATAATAATAAAGAAAGAAAGAGAAGAAGAAGAAGAAGATGATGATGATGATGAGAACTTTGAGATGGAATATTAATGTAACGATTAAACAATGATAATAACAAATGTCAAGGTTAGAGATTCCACTAATGGTATATCAAACAAGTATAATATAAACTCTTATTATTCAATTGGAAACCACACATAAAGGAGGTTCCAATTAGATTATAGAATGTTAACATGATTACATTAGTCATCTTATTCGATTAATGCTAATACTTGTAAATCTCGTCAAGCATTCATGATTATAACTTATGTTAACAACAAATCAAGTTCCTTGCATAGCTTAGGTGTCGGTTATACCATACAGTATGAACTATGAAAGTGCCAAGCATTTGTTGTACCAAGTGTTATACAACATAAATCAAGATTAGTCATTTAACAAGCAAAGTATTAAAAAGTGAACAAGATAACAAATATAAAACATGTTAGTATCAAACATTAAAGTCCATATTAAGTTTGCATTATACTTATTCTTACACCATTAGTGTAACCTTTTCACCTTGACATAATTAACTTAGCTAGACATAATGAAAGAAAGAAAAATAGATAAACAAAATAAGAACATAAATAAGATAAAAGTTACCTAAGTAAAGGAAAGGAAATGAAATGCATAAACTTGATATTAATGAAAGCAAAGCATAAACATTACAAAAAATACAAAAAGAGAAAGGAAGAGCATGATCTTGATCTGGAAACCAAGATGCCTAAATGTATGGCAAATGCCTCCTTTTAGAGGCCAAAATTGGGAACTGTTGATTTGATAACTAATTGATGAGTGGGTGGCCAACTCTTGACTTGGTGACAATCCTTATCTTCTTTTGTCTGCCCAAAACATCATTGAATTCAGCTTATTTGGACTTCTAGAACTCCAGATATGGTCAAAATATTGAACAGTGCTCGGGCTGGAAGACAGATTCGGGCTTCTTTGTTGTTGCTACAATTTGGACTTGAAAATGGCCTTTTTAGATCTTGGGCTCCATATGAAAGTTGTAGGCCTATGTCTTACCTTTCCATCCATATAAATTGGAACTAAATCTGAGATATATAGCTCCAGATATGACCCAATTACCGAACAGTGTTCCGGTTTGAATTGCACCGACATCTCTTTTCTAAGATTGGCCATCTCTTTATCCTTGCAATTTAAGTTCTTAAAGTCATCAATCAATCCTTTCATTTATGTGATAGGCCTTCATTTAAAATGAACATTTACCACAAATTAAAGGTATCTTATATTATTAGATATATTATTATAAAACATGCTTTGATTAAGGAGTTATTGATACTTCAAGTGCAAAATGATGATATAAAACCATGATAAAAATGCACTTTTAAGTACTAATCACACCCCCCAACCAGCTTATTACTAGTCCCTAGTAATCAAAGCGTAAAATAGAAAAACAATTTGTAAATTCCACAAAGTAAGGTATTCATCATTTAACTTCCATTAATCTATCCAGATAAACAAACTCTCATTAAATTTATATATCTGCTCAATATCTCTTAACAAGATATTAATAAACCTTTCTTTTGTGCTCAATGTATCAACACATAATTATGGGGCTTTTCTTGGAAGAAAACAAAATTTTTGTTCTAATGTTTAAGGTTAACTTCCTTGGGCTGGGATTATTATGTGTCTTTTTTTTCTTCTTCTTTTTTTTTTAAATATATATACATATAATTTAAAAACATCATGCATCTTTAACCCATGTAACAAGCTTTCAGCTAATGACTCCCAAACCAGTTGGTCTTAGGGCATTAGGTGTTAAGAAACCCCTACGAGCTTAGTAACTTGGGTCGCAGATACTGATATGTAGATAGTGCAATGTTTGATTTCCTTAAACTTTTCTCCTCAACCCATGTAACAAGCGTTGGGCCAATAGCTCCCAAGTCAGTTGACTTTAGGGTATTAGGTGTTAAAACACCCCTTTGGGCTTAATTGCTTAAGTTAGGGAGGCTACGAAACCAAACTTATCTATATTTTTATTATCATCATTTTTTCTTTTCTTTTTTTTCATGTTTTTTTTTCTTAATTATATACAATCCCTTTCCCTTAGTTGTTACCTTTAACAAAAGAACATAAATAATGTAATAATCCAATATGCAACCCACAATCATATGTTAAAGTGTGTGTGTGTAAATTAAGGTTTAAGAATACATGTTAAATAAGTATGTGAGCAGAATTAAGTGATAACAATGCGAGAGTTTGTAAATCTGAATATTTCAGGAAGTATTATAATAGACCTTGTTAAGAATGGTTAGTAAGATGCGTCTCAAGAGTCACTTTAACAAAAGAGCTCCTTTACTCTGCCATCCTAGTAACAACAATTATGCACATGCTTTATGAAATGAAAAACAAATTTTTTTTTTTTATCAACTACTACCCTCTCCCCCCAACCAAAATGAGACATTGCCCTCAATGTTTTAAGGTAGAAAGATAGAGTATAGAAGATATCACCTGAAATAACGAACACCAACAAACCTGAAACACACTAAAACAAAAATAAGAAATAACAAAACACAATAATAAAACCAAAAGACACAAAAATTCACAAATGAAGGCTCAAATCCAATCTAAGCTTTTTACGGCTTTCCTTAGATGACCAATTTATGCGACTCATGGAAGGATCAATCACAGGAATGAAAGATTGTAGTTGGTCAATCAATTGTTCAGCAGTAGCAGCAGAGATTATGATTTGTCATGCAGAAGATGTTAGAAATTCCTGTTCCACAGCATGATCAAGAAAAGACAACAATTTATCATAATAACCATTAACATTTAACAAACCTATGGGTTTATAATGAATGTGCAGTTGAGCCCAAAAGGAAATATGAAAGATCTCTTCCAATGTGCCTAGACCACTTGGTAAAGCAATGAAGGCATCAGCATGGTTAAACATTGCATTCATTTGAGCTGACATTGTGGAGACCTGAAGTTCCTCTCTAATTGTTTTTCCAATGATGTCTCCTTATGCCAAAGCTTTAGGGACGACCCCCAAAACTTGCTACCTCCTAAAAATGCAGCTATTGACACACCTCCCATTAACCTAAGACTGCCTCCCCCATACACTAAATGAATCTTTCTCTCAACTAGCACCTGACCAAGATGATTTGCTGATTCTAAAAACTCCTTTTCTTTCCCAGGACTAAATCCACCGAAAACACAAATATTTCTTATTTGATAACCTGAGGAACTCGCCATTTCTACACACTTCTGTATTTGTTGAATGTATGGGTTGAGTAGAAATGAAAGGAAGGAAGAGAGGGTTTTATAGATGAGAAATGAGAAAGGCAATCATAACACCTATATATAGGCCAGCTGGAGTCTCACACTCTCTCTCTTTTTATTTATTTATTTATTTACTTTTTGAAAAAACATGTGTATGTACAGGTAGTTGTGATTGTGGCTCACATCTTCCCTTGGTTTTACGTTCAAGAACGGCTTAAACGCCCTCTATGGGTCAGGGATAGGCTTCCCATCCAATTTTCTTAAAAACTGGCAAACAGGGTCTTTTTTAGTCAGATTCCCAAGACTAAGTCGATCATGTTCTTTATGAAATAGTGGCCATAAATCATGAATTACACGATGCACATCTCCACTAGGATGCGTCTCAAGAGTCAATAGAAGATTATCTAAAGACTCCTTACCCAAGCCATCCTTAATGAATTGTATTTTATCTTCACGGTTTATAGATACCATCCCTAAAGAACGACATTATGTATTACAAGTCCATCTAGCACATCGATGATAGACTTCTAGTCGTTTTGCACGACGTTTCTTTGCAAAAGTGCTTTTACCTGTTCCAGGCATATGTGAAATGAAGAAGTTAGAGGACTTACCTGATAATCGGACCTTTGCTTCAATCAACCAGCGAATATCTTCAGGAATTCCATGATTCATTAACAATCTCAATCTTGCACATCTAGCACGGTAAATTTTTGTAATCGCATTCTGAGGTAGAGCGGGAAAATACTTTTTCAATTTTTCAAGATTAGTGTCCATTTTCAAATGAGAATTAGAAGAGAGATTCAAAGAATTGCACAAATATATACACAAATATCAGTTATTGTGGGAAACTGAAAGAACCGACTTAAGTCACGGAGTACCGTTGTCCGCCATTTAACCGGGGTGAGAGAAACTTGCAAAAATCACTCAAAAAGAAACAAAAATAAAATAAAATAAAATAAAATCAATCTTTATATACAGGATCACCCAATTCAATAGAGTTATGTTCAACTAAAAAATTATCAAAGTAAACTTTCAGACGATGTCCATTTACCTTGAAAACATTGTCATTCTTTGGATTCTCGATGTCATAGGCCAACGAGAATTATAAAGCAGTTGAGAATTATAAAGCAAGACTTTTTGACCAACATTGAAGGTTTTTCTCTGTATTTTCTTATCATGAAATTCTTTAATTCTTGCTTTATGAATTCTTGAATTTTCATATGCATCATTTCTTATTTCCTCAAGCTTATTTAATTGTAATTTTCGCAGTTGACTAGCATCATCCAAATTTGAATTGAAAGCTTTAATAGCCCAATAAGCTTTATGTTCAAGTTCCATAGGCAAGTGACAAGGTTTTCCATAGACTAGTCTATAAGGTGACATACCTAATGATGTTTTATAAGCAGTTCGATAAGCCCAAAGTGCATCATTAAGTCTTAAAGACCAGTCTTTCCTATTAGGGTTCACTATTTTCTCTAAAATATGTTTGATCTCCCTATTAGCAAGCTCTACTTGTCCACTTGTTTGAGGGTGATAAGGGGTGGCAACTTTGTGTGTGATTCCATATTTCTTCATTAAAGACTCAAATGGCTTGTTGCAGAAATGTGTTCCACCATCACTTATTATGGCTCGAGGGACTCCAAATCGACTCAAAATATTTTCTTTCAAAAACTTTATCACTATTTTGTGATCATTGTTTCGACTTGGAATTGCCTCTATCCATTTTGAAACATAATCTACTACGACTAATATGTATAAGAAACCAAATGATGGAGGGAATGGACCCATGAAATCTATACCCTAACAATCAAAGATCTCAATGACAATAATAGGATTTAAAGGCATCATGTGACGTTTTGAAATAGATCTCAACTTTTGACAATTTTCACAAGACTTGCAGAATGCATGTGAGTCTTTGAACATGGTGGGCCAATAAAATCCACTTTGTAAGATTTTTGCAGTTGTCTTTCTTGATGAGAAATGGCTCCCACATGCCTCAGAATGACAAAATTTAATGACACTACTTACCTCATTGTCCGGAATGCATCTTCGAAATATTTGATCAGGACAATATTTGAATAAATAAGGATCATCCCAATAAAAGTTCTTCACTTCGTTCAAGAACTTTCTTTTATCTTGGGTACTCCAATGAGCTGGCAATTGTCCTGAAACAAGAAAATTGACAATATTAGCAAACCAAGGCATTATAGAGACAGAAAGTAAAGATTCATCGGGAAAGTAGTCATCGATTGGTGTGATGTTAGTTTTTGAATCTGTTGTCAATCTTGAAAAGTGATATGCGACAACATTTTCGCTGCCTTTCTTATCTTTGATTGTGATATCAAATTCTTGAAGTAATAAAATCCACCGCACCAATCTAGCCTTAGAATCTTTCTTAGAAAGAAGATATTTCAATGCTGCATGATCACTAAAAACAACAACAGGTGAGCTAACAAGATAAGATCTGAATTTTTCACATGCAAATACTACTGCAAGTAATTCTTTTTCAATGGTGGTATAATTCATTTGAGCACTATTTAAAGTTTTACTTGCATAGTAAATTACATAAGGTTTCTTATCTTTTCTTTGTCCCAAAACAGCACCTACGGCATAATCACTAGCATCACACATTATTTCAAAAGGTAATGACCAATCGGGAGGTTGAATGATAGGAGCACAAGTAAGCAAGTTTTTAAGTTTAACAAAGGCTTCTTCACAATGTTCAGTCCATTCAAAAATAGTATCCTTTATTAGAAGGTTACTTAAAGGCTTAGATATTACACTAAAATCTTTAATGAACCTTCTATAAAAACCAGCATGTCCTAGGAATGATCTAACATCTTTAAGAGATTTTGGTGTTGGCAAGTTTGCAATTAACTCGATTTTAGATTTGTCAACCTCAATTTCTTTTGATGAAACAATGTGACCAAGTACAATGCCGTTTGTTACCATAAAATGACATTTTTCCCAATTCAGCACAAGATTCTTCTCTTCACACCTGGTCAAAACCTTTTCTAAGTTAGTCAAACAATCATCAAATGAATCGCCAAAAACAGAAAAATCATCCATGAAAATCTCAAGAAAATGTTCAACCATATCACTAAATATACTAAGCATACATCTTTGAAATGTGGCTGGTGCATTACATAATCCAAAAGGCATCCTTCGATATGCAAAAGTACCAAATGGACATGTAAAAGTAGTCTTTTCTTGATCTTCCAATGCAATTTCAATTTGGTTGTAACCCGAATAGCCATCTAGGAAACAATAAAATTCATGACCTGCAACTCTTTCTAGGATTTGATCCATGAAAGGTAAAGGAAAATGATCTTTTCTAGTCATTGAATTAAGTTTCCTATAGTCAATGCACATGCGCCAACCAGTAACAGTTCTAGTGGGAATTAACTCATTGTTCTCATTTGTTATCATAGTGACTCCAGACTTCTTGGGTACAACTTGGGTAGGACTTACCCATTTGCTATCAGAAATAGGATAAATGATTTCATTATCTAGAAGCTTAATGACTTCATTTTTCACTACTTCTTTCATATTAGGATTTAGCCTTCGTTGCATTTCTCTAGAGGGTTTAGCATTTTCCTCTAAATAAATTCTGTGTGTACAAATCAAAGGACTAATTCCTTTTATATCAGCTATGGTCCATCCTAATGCATTTTTGTGCATTTTCAGAGTTTGTAATAACTTACCTTCTTGATGTGTATTAAGTTTGGAAGAGATTATTACCGGAAAAGTTTCATTTTCTCCCAAAAATGAGTATTTGAGATTGGATGGCAACGGCTTCAAATCAGGTTTTGGTGGTTGAACACTTGAAGGTATGGACTTAATTGATCGTGGTGGCAATTCCTTAATTTGTGGCCTCCAATTACTTGTCTTTGATTCTTTTTGAAAATAAATCATTTGCAAATCATCAGATTCATCAATCTCAATTTCACTGGAAGTGGTTGGAAATTGATCATGAATTAATTTTTCAGTAAAGTCCACTTCCTGTAAATCATTATCATCTCTAGGTTGCTTGCAAATGTTGAAAATATTCATCTCCAATGTCATGTTTCCAAATGATAGCTTCATCAGTCCATTCCTACAATTAATCAATGCATTAAAGGTTGCAAGAAATGGACGTCCTAAAATAACAGGAAATGAATTACATGCTTCAACAGGTTGTGTGTCCAAAACAATAAAATCCACAAGATAAATGAATTTATTGACTTGTACTAACACATCTTCAATTATTCCTCTAGGCACTTTTATAGATCTATCGGCAAGTAAAAGAGTTATAGAAGTTGGTTTTAACTCACCTAGATTGAGACTCTGAAAAACTGAATATAGAAGTAAATTCACACTATCACCAAGATCAAGTAAGGCTCTTTCAATTTTATGCTCTCCAATAAAGCAAGAATTTACAGGACAACCAGGGTCTTTATATTTCAAAGCATTATTGTTCTGAAGAATAGCACTTACTTGTTCAATTAAAAAGGCTTTCTTTTTCACATTCAGTTTCCTCTTCACAGTGCATAGATCTTTTAAAAATTTAGCATAGGAAAGAACCTGTTTAATAGCATCCAGCAAAGGTATATTGATCCTTACTTGTTTGAAAGTTTCAAAGATTTTAGAGTTGTGATTGACTTTTCTTTGTTTGGTCATGGCTTGAGGAAATGGAAGTGCTGGCAGAGAATCAGTCTTTTCTTTGCAATTTTCATATTCAAACCCCTCCTTACCCTCAGAGATTGACTCATCATCTTTCTCATAAGGTTCAAGAGAGGGTTTTTCAATAATCTTACCACTGCGCAGAGTAGTGAATGATTTGACTTGATCCATGTGTTGGCTTCCGGAACTACTTGCATTTGCATTGTATTGCCCCTTGGGATTTTGTTGTGGTTGAGATGGAAACTTACCTTTCTCTTGGAAACTGAGAGCAGATGTTAATTTTGCAAGAGTATCTTTAAAATCTATCATGTTTTGAGCAAGTTGAGTATTGATTGTCTCTTGCTTTTCAATGAATGCATGCAATGTTTCCTCAAGATTTCTTCTAGGAGGTGGAGCATAAGGAGGTGCATATCCATGAGAATTTTGGAAATTGTGGTGTGCTTGAAATGGTGGTTGTGAAGTTTGTGCATTATTATTCTCTCTTCCAACTGAAATTTGAGTGATTTCTCCAACCAGGGTTGTATGTTTGTGAGTATGGGTTGTGGTTGGGCCTTTGGAAACTGTTTAAAGCATAGGCTTGTTCATAGAGACATTCCTTAAAAGAAGGCAAGGTTGAACAGTTATTGGTTGAGTGTTCATTTGTTTCACATATTTGACACACAATGTTTTCAATAGATTTTAATTGACCACTCTTTTTCAATTCTAGTGCCTCACTTTTCTAGCTAAAGATGCAAACTTAGATTGGAGGTCATGATCTTCCCTAAGGTTGTACATACCTCTACTAGATGTATGAGGTTGAGTTTTACTCGGTGCCTCATAATTACCCGCGGTGTCCCAATTTTGAGCATTTTCAGCTAACAAGTCTAAGTACTCTATTGCTTCATCAGGGTCTTTATCTTCAAAAGTTCCATTGCACATCAATTCAACCATTTGCCTATCTCTAGGTGTTAACCCTTCATAGAAATGTGAAACCAATCTCCATGTTTCAAAACCATGATGAGGGCAAGTACTAAGCAAGTATAGATACCTATCCCAATATTGGTAAAATGTTTCTCCTGGTTTTTGAGTGAAAGTAATGATTTGTTTTTTGAAAGAGTTTGTTCTGTGAGATGGGAAAAACTGTTTCAAAAACTGTTGTTGCATTTCATCCCAAGCATGAATGGATCCTGGTCTTAAATTTTGTAGCCATATTTTAGCTTTATCTTTTAATGAAAAAGGAAAAAGCTTTAATCTGATGGTGTTCATGCTACAATTTAAATTATTATATGTGTTGCAGACCTCCTCAAATTCCCTTAAATGCAAGTATGGATTTTCCAATTCTAAGCCATGAAAAGAAGGTAAAAGTTGAATAATACCTGGTTTAAAATTAAAATGAGATGCATCGGGAGGAAAAACTATGCATGATGGTGCACTTGTTCTTGTGGGATTCATGTAGTCTCTAAGTGTTCTAACACGGTTATTCTTATTATTCTCATTATGAAGTGATTGATTATCTTCTTCGGCCATATTTTCTGAAAATGATGAGGATACCCTATAAAGTCTACCACTTGATGTACGTGACCACACTCTCATGCACGTGTAGGAATAGAATACAAGGAAGAAGAAAACAAAAGAAGAAGAAACAAGAGAAAAGAAACAAAGTTATATACAAGAAAAGTGAAAAGAGAAAATAAAATAACTATTATAATTTATACAAGAACTTACCTCCCCGGCAACGGCGCCAAAAACTTGACACGACTCCACAAGGAGGTTAATTGTACAAATTATAAATAACAATAATACAACAACAATAACAATAACAACAACAACAATAATAATAGTAATAACAGCAATAATAATAATAATAATAATAATAATAATAATAATAATAATAATAATAATAGTAGTAGTAGTAGTAGTAGTAGTAGTAGTAGTAATAATAATAATAATAATAAAGAAAAAGAAGAAGATGAAGATGAAGATGAGAACTTTGAGATGAAATATTAACGTAAAGATTTAACAACGATAACAATAAATGTCAAGGTTAGAGGATCCACTAATGGTATGTCAAACAAGTATAGTATAAACTTTTATTAGTCAATTAGAAACCACACACAAAGGAGGTTCCAATCAGATTATATATTGTTAACATGATTACATTAGTCATCTTATTCGATTAATGCTAATACTTGTAAATCTCGTCAAGCATTCATGATTATAACTTATGTTAACAACAAATCAAGTTCCTTTCATAGCTCAGGTGTTGGTTATACCATAGAGTATGGGCTATGAAAGTGTCAAGCATTTGTTGTACCAAGTGTTATACAACATAAATCAAGATTAATCATTTAACAAGCAAAGTATTAAAGAGTGAACAAGATAACAAATACAAAACATGTTAGTATCAAACATTAAAGTCTATATTAAGTTTACACTATACTTATTCTTACACCATTAGTGTAGCCTTTTCACCTTGACATGATAAACTTAGCTAGACATAATGAAGGAAAGAAAAATAAATAAACAAAATAAAAACATAAATAAAATAAGAGTTAACTAAGTAAAGGAAAAGAAATGAAAGGCATAAAATTAATATTAATAAAAGCAAAGCATAAACATTACAAAAAATACAAAGAGAGAAAGGAAGAGCATGATCTTGATCTGGAAACCAAGATGCCTAAATGCATGGCAAATGCCTCCTTTTATAGGCGAAAATTGGGAACTATTGATTTGATGACTAATTGATGAGTGGGTGGCCAACTCTTGACTTGGTGACAATCCTTATCTTCTCTTGTCTGCCCAAAACGTCATTGATAACGTCAAAATTGGAGCCACTTGAAAACATGACAGTTGTAGGCAATTGTCTTAGCTTTCTTGTGTAAAAACTTCAGCTCATTTGGACTTCCAGAACTCCAGATATGGCCAAAATACTGAATAGTGCTCGGGCTGGAGGACAGATTCGGGCTTCTTTGTTGTTGCTACAATTTGGACTTGAAAATGACCTTTTTAGATCTTGGGCTCATATAAAAGTTGTAGACCTATGTCTTACCTTTCCATCCATATAAATTAGACCTAAATCTGAGATCTATAGCTCCAGATATGACCCAATTACCGAACAATGTTCCGGTTTGGATTGCATCAACATTTCTTTTCTAATTTTGGTCATCTCTTTGCCCTTGCAATTTAAGTTTTTAAAGTCATCAATCAATCCTTTCATTTATGTGATAGATCTGCATTTAAAATGAACATTTACCACAAATTAAATGTATCTTATATTATTAGATATATTATTATAAAACATGCTTTAGTTAAGGAGTTATTGATACTTCAAGTGTAAAATGATGATATAAAACCATGATAAAAATGCACTTTTAAGTACTAATCAGCAATGCATATATCTTAAGAAAAGAATAATTTTTTAATAATATAATTTGAATATATTAAATTAAATGAAATAAATCTTGAAATAATATAAATGGTTAATAAACCTAGGAATGTATGTCCATGGAAAAAAAAGAGAAGTTTTTCTTGTTTTTTCTTTGAGTATGTATGGGTTTTATCTAAAAGCCTTTCCTGTATCTAATTATTATAAAATTTTAATTTTATAAAAAATAAAGCTTTTAATATTTTTTAGTAAAATTTTAATTGGATTCAACAATTAAATTAAAAAGCTATAATTATTAACATAAAATTATGTGCTCAAGCTTTTTTACATGTCAAGTAGCTCTTATTTTTTATTTGGATTACATTAATTAAAGATTTGTTTTATATACTCAACTTTATGTTTGATGTCACCGCATAAAAATTCTTACTTTATTCCCGTATTATGAATAATTCCATTAAATATCTTTTAATCTTTGTAGTTTTGTCAATATGGACAATAATTTTTTTAATTTTAATTTTAAATAAATATTCATAAATATTTAAAGGTTTGTTTAAAGGTTTAAAACCTGAAAGCAGTATGTTTATAAGTATAATTATAGTTATTTTTTAAAATATTTTTTATTTTAAAAATTATATCAATATTTTAAAAAAATATTTTTAAAATTGACACATTAAAATAATTTAAAACTATTAAAAATATATTAATTTAAAATAATTTTTTTTTATTTTTTTAAAAACATTTTTAAAAATCAGAGGCAAACAAATTAGGTAATTACACCGTACAGGGTCTCGCCGAACTGAACAGAAACTGCCGTGCTAGACCTGAGTCATGCCCATTGCCCGGTACATTATTTGAAGTGGCCCACCCACGCACTCAATGTTAGGAATGCAATCATGAGCACATGTATGTGCAAACAAAAATTCAAGTATGGTCTTTTTCTTTTTAATTCTCCACATTTTCGAGAATGTTCTTGCAGGAATTGAGATAAAATGGAAGCTGTCCTGGAAAAACAGGAGAACCGTTAAATAATTAATTTCTTGCAACTAATGTAAGATGTCCTGTATTGAGTCCCGAACGAGTAATTACTACTTATTTTTTTAATTTCAGAAATAATAACAAAATCGAACAAAAGAAGTGGAAAAATAATCCACTGATCAGTAAATTAATGGCTTTAGCATAATATGTAGCCCTCCCTCCGTCAATCATAAAGAAATGGTGGAGCTTTACGCGATCGCATTACACCACCCACTTCCCACCCACCCACCAACCCACCCACCCAGAGATTCTGCCTCCATCCCTCACCTGTTGCAAAATCATCCCCTCTACTCCTCCTCCTCCTCCTCCTTGTTCTAGTATAAACACGCAACAAAGCTCAAATAAATATCTCCTAGCTTTTCTCTCCCCCATTTCGTTCCTCCGCTCTTCACAAAGGACCTTCCCTTCTGTAACCATCAGACAAGAAAAGAAAGAAAGGAACAAGACAAAAAGAAAAACTAAACCGTTCAAGTTTTCAGATCCGCTTTTGTCAGTTACAGCTAGACAAAATTACCGGATATTTCTCTCACCCCTTTCTTCTTGTTCTTGTTCTTCTTTTTTTTTAACTGACTGACCCCAAGAAAAAAATTAAAAGATAAAAGCTTAACAGAAACGGTCAAGCCCAAAACCACATCATGGGAAACATCAGCAGCAACAACGTTAACGGCCGAAGGAGACACGGAAGCCGGCGGAGCCACCCTCCACCGCCCCCACCAGCATCCCCGCAGCCGGAAATCACGCCCAGCCGTTACGTTTTCACGGCGGCAACGCCTTACCCTTCGCAATACCCTAACCCTAACCCTAACCCCCCACCATATTATCAGTACCCTGGGTACTATCCACCCGCGATGCCCATGCAGTCGCCAGCTCCGTACGATCACCGCAACCGGGTGGACCAACCAGCGGCTCATTGGGTAGGAGGGAGGTACCCAATGATGCGCCAACCGGTTCCTTGTGTAGAGCACCAGAAGGCGTTCACTATAAGGAACGATCTTAATTTGAAGAAGGAGAGTTTGAGGCTTGAACCAGACGAGGAGAATCCAGGGAGCTATCTTGTTACTTTCACATTTGATGCTACTGTTGCTGGAAGGTAAAGGGTAAAGCTTTATTTTTTAAATTGTTTTTGTTTTGTTTTGATGTAGTGCTTTTATTATTGAATGTAAAGAAAACTTTTTCAAGAGGTTTTGTTGGTCTTTGTTTGATAGGATTACTGGTTTTGTTTGTGGAAGGAACATCTTTTAAAATGTAATTTGACTCTTGCAAGACTTTGACTTGAGAGGATTTTGAATGAGCACTTGATTTGGCTTTGGTAATTTCTATCAGAGGATGGTGAAGTTAAAATAAAGTATTGGTCGTTGATTCTTTGGTTTAACTTTCTACTATCCATCATTGTTGAGGATTGTTCTTGGAGTGACTTCCCTCTAATAAATGTTCAATTGTTATAGTTATTCCACGGATGTAAAGGTAGCAAGTAAGTGCTAGCTTGACGTTAGGAATGAACTTATTATGGATTGCATTACATGCAAGTAAGGATTTTGTGTTCAGCATAGCTGGAGATTTGTACGATGATTTGACTGCTTGAAGGAAATGGTTTAACAAACTGAATTTGAAACTTACCGTTAAGAGCAGTAGAGGTTGCTTTTGTTGGAATTTAATTGTTTTTGGGCAAGTTATGGATTCATGGGTAATTCAGAGGATTGTCATAATCAAGGTCCCTGGGCCTGCTTAGGACATCATCTTGTCTTAAATTGGGATTGGTTAGACAATTGGTGAGATGATGAATTTGGGGTTACTACCAAATGACTGTAGTGAACCATTGCAACAGATATCTTGTGCTAAATGGGATTTAATCATGGCCGATGAATAGATTTGGTTTTTACTCTTCTAACCCACCTAAATAGGTGCAGTCTTGGTGCGGTGTTAAAATAGACTTGCATCCATGAAATTTGGGTTTTGAATTTTGAGAGGATCCATTTTGTTCAATCATGTTAAAGGGTTGGAAAGCTTGTAAAACATTTTTTTTTAACACCTTTTTGATGATATGATGTTATTGGATGATGAACCATTTACTTTGAGTGGCATCCACACAAAGAAAAACAAAGTTGCATCCCTTTAATGTTCATTGTGGCATATGAAGCTCAGTACCAAAAAATGTAATATTTATTAGTTGGATGTTGTTTGTAAGAGTTTCAATAGTTTAATTGAAGTCGAGTTACAAAGTACCATTTCCATATATGTCACTCTTTTAGCTGGATTGTGTGCTATAAAAGGAGAATGTTCAGTGAAAAAGTCTTGGTAACATTCTCATAATAATCATGTAGCATCTAGCTTTAGCAACTCATAAACAAAGGGAAATGGTAAATAATTATCTCTTTGCTCAGAATCATTTCCTTATTACTAGTTGGCATTGTCATGTGATCTTATTTATTTATTTATCATGGATGCTTTCTTGGAGCTTTCTTTTGAAAGACATGGGGATAAATGCTGATCCAACTAAGCTGTGAATTTTGGCTTGTATTCATTTTATCGGGAATGTCTGAATGTTTTTTTTTCCTCCTAGGCACTTCTTGTTATTAAACATATGGTATTAATTCCTTACAAAAATCGCATTCCTTTGATCTGCATACAGCCTCACTATTATTTTCTTTGCGAAAGAAGGTGATGATTATGTCCTGACACCAACAAAGGCAGACCTTCCACCAGTGACAGTAAATTTCCCACAAGGTCTGGGCCAGAAGTTCAGACAGCCTTCTGGAACAGGGATTGATTTCACCTTGTATGAGGGGAAGGAGTTGTTACAAAAGGGTGAGATGGATGCCTATCCTCTAGCAGTACAGGCAGAGGCATCCCCTGCAAATCATAATGGAACAGAAGGAAACCAGATGTCTGGAGCTATGAACTCTCTGTTAACTCAAGCAGTATTTGAGAAGGAGAAAGGAGAGTACCAAGTGAGGGTGATGAAGCAGATCCTCTGGATTAATGGGATAAGATGTGAGCTTCAGGAGATATATGGGATTGGAAATTCAGTTGAGGGTGATGTTGATGCAAATGACCCTGGTAAAGAATGTGTCATTTGCCTGTCAGAACCACCGGACACCACTGTTCTTCCTTGCCGACACATGGTAAGCTTCTCCCTCCTTCTGTGTGCGCGCGCGCGCGCGCGTGGGGGGGAAATACAAGGAAGTGATGCTCTTCACCCACAGTTCATATTTTAGGGAATTGCTTTTCAACCAAAAACTATTTATCGTTTTGGAATTTTGTTCTTTTAAGTTGTGAAAGCTACAGAAAACTGTTTCCATAAACATCATATAGCCACGGGCATGACCGTGACCCTTTCCCTGCTGTTTGTGTCTATATCCAACAACAGGCATTTGCAAAAAAAATGCTTCATTAAAAGTCATGCGAGTTCCATGTGATGGTTCAAGACTGAACTGTCTGGAATGTGTGTATTATTGCTGGTGCATTTAGAATATCTCCAAGGTGAATTTCATCTGATAGGCCTAAATTCTTCTAGATGAATTTCCATTTCAGTGGTTATCTAAGTAATCTGGACTCAGAAATCTGGTAGATATCTTGTTGGTGACACATTGGCCGATTCTTTCTTTCTTTTTTTTTTTCACCATTCTTTTCTCCCACCTTGCAGTGTATGTGCAGTGGCTGTGCAAAGGTTTTGAGGTTCCAAACAAATAGGTGCCCCATTTGCCGGCAACCAGTTGAAAGGCTTCTAGAAATAAAGGTCAACAACACTCCTGATGAATGACTAAAGAGTTGCTGCTGGCACTTGTATTTGTATGGTAGTTTGTCGATCTTTTCTCCGATCCTGTTTTTTCTTTTGGCTTCAGCATCTTGTTTTCCTTTCAGATTTCCTGCTTCTCCAATAATCAAACAGGAAAATATGCAATGTGGGATGGTTAAAATACCGGCATTGTGCCAAATATGCAAGCCAATGCCTCCAGCCTGCATTTGGAAGTCTTTAGTGGCAGCTTCACAGAATTTTTAAGAAATATAGTATATGTTTGGTTTCTCAGCACTGTTGTTTTAGACTGTCTTCACGGAGCTCTACTTTCGGAATGGGTTGGATTAAAAGAAGCTTGGTCACTGGGCATGTGCTCGGTTGTGTTCATAGGAAGTATTTTCCAAGCGGATTGCTGAGATGAGGTCATTATTGTCATATGATGACGGTCAACCACAAAACATGCGATCGATGCAAGATGCAGGTTGTCTTCTGACCGCAATACTTAATTTTCGGGAAAGGTGTGGGATTCCTTGTAAATCCTATGATGTTACAAGGTTGTCTTAGCTCCGTTCTTAGTTTTGCTTGTGGCCATAATAGTTAAAGAGTGGGCGGGTTTTAGCACTCTACGCCGTAGTGCTGTGATAGGAAAGTATAATTTTGATAAGAGTTCATACCTTAATTCTAGATTGACGTGCCATGTTTTATTGCCTTCAGAGAACCCTAGTTAAGTCAAATATTGAATAAGTTGGATTTCACTATTAAATAAATGTGCAATATGAATGTTACATAGTCCAACAAATATCCCCTGCAGGAGAAGAACAGCCTCCATTAAAATTATTGATTACGGGTTGATTATTTATAGATGAAGTATGGAACTAATAGTCAATATAAATGCATATAGTTTGTGTTTGAGAGTATGATATATAATTTGTGTATGAGAGTATGGTAGTAAAAAGTGTTTTGAGTTTAATTATAAAATTATAAATATAACTTCATGAGTTGCTATTTAGTATTATTGCAACTGAAAAATTTAATAGTTTGTGATGGTTGGGCAAGAAAAAAATGTATCATTCCTGGTGTATTTTATTTAAAATATGTTATATTGTTGTTTAATTGTTGTTTTAAGTTGTGTTTTTGTTTGTTGATTTTGTTTAAGGTATAAAGTATATTTTTTTTTGTGAGGAAGTTTTTATCTTATTAGGTGAAGTTATAATTATTCTAAGGTTTAAATTTATTTATTTCTTGGATATAAGTAAGTTCTAATATTTCTAATATTAATTAAATAAAATAATTGTTAAAGGATTTTTTATATTTTAGTCAAACCCTAACGAATAATTATAAATTGTTTATGATATTTATTTTATATATTTTTTTAAATATGATAAAAATAATTTTTTTTTAAGAAAATATGTATGAAAAGCTTTTAGAATTTAATTGCATGAATGAAAACCAAATATATTTCTGTTTTTTAAATGAAAGTTTACCATTCCATTTTCATATTTTTTTTGGAAATTTCGGAGAAAATCAAGTATTTTTAATATTGGATTTGTATTATAAAATATAAGTTTATAGTTCGATATTATGCAAATCTTTTAGAAAAAGCATGTGAAAAGCATGTGAAGGACAATAAATATTTTAAAAATATATTTTGAAAAATTTGAAGTTTTTTAATATTATTATATTATTTATTTATTAAGTGGTTTGGATTCGGTCTAACCATTTAGGTTAGACTTGGTTAGGTTGGGTTAGATCGATTAACAATCTAACAATTTTTTTTTTAATATTGGCTAGGCCTGGAGCCCAAGCCTGACATGTTCAGGTTGGTTAATGAATGACCCAACTTTTTTTTTTTTTTTTTATGTTTGGACTCGACGTAACACAACCATTTGAGTTAGGCTGAAATGGGTCCAGTCTAAAGCCCACATGGTCTGACTGTTAATTATTTTTGCCTTTTGTATGCAAAACAAATTCTTGTGATGCATGTAGTGGTTGACATTGTAGCAGAGAGAAGGAAGGTAAAAACATTACCTGGGTATAAAGGAGTGGCTGATTAGTCGTGTTAGGAAGGTCGACGTGAGGCTAGTGGCAATGTTGGTGGAGGAGTTGGCGACTGATGTTAGTTACTAGAGGAGGAGAAGATCGTGGCAGAGAGAAAGGAGTTAGCAGTGGCTATTCGTGACATGCGGGTGATTGGCTGGTTCCTAATAGTGGAGCTATGATGGAAGAGTTGGTGATGAGGTCGTTGTGGCTGAGGGCAGAATGAAGGAGAAGAAGAATGTAATGGCAGAAAAGAGAATAAGGAGAAGATTGATTTTTAGCTAATTTTGAACATTGATTTTTGATGTTCATTGCTTGAAGTCCACTGCTATTTATTGAGAGTGAAAATGAACATTTTATTTTTATTAAGGAAAAATCTTGGTTCTTGATTCAACTATGAAAGATTTTAATTGTTGGCTTAAAAGTGCAATTATGGACTGTGAAAATTGACTGTTAAAGACTGGTTGGTTGACCAGTTTAAGACGGCATTGTGATGGTTATAAATATAGTTTGTTGACAAGACTTATTATAAGCTGTAGTATAATGTTAAGTCATTCTAATAGTGTATGATTTGTACTATTTAATGGGAAGAAGACAATGTCCTTAAAAAATAGCCACCTGGGTAGCTATTTTGGATGAAAAGTGAAGATGATGAATAGTAACTACACAACTTGTCATTTGTTTTTTTTTTTTTTCAAAACGGTACCGTTTTAGCTTTAGGTTTTTAATTTAGGGATTTGATTAAAGTTCAATTTAGTCATTCAACTTTTGCTTTCTTATAATTGCACCCTTAATTGATCTAGTACTTTTAATTTTATGCAATTTTTTCTTTGCTAAAATTCAAAATTAATCCCAAATTTTAGTGTTCTTTTCATTTTGGTCCTTGATTTTGGATTTAGACAAATTGATCCTTAATTGACCATTAAATTTTATTTTTTCTTCAATTTCACTTCTCTTTTCAACCAAATTGAGTACCTAGAGTTCAATGTCTTTTTCAAAAATATTATTGACTGTGGATTTCTTTGATTTGAGCCCTAATTAACCTTAAACTTTGATTGTTTATGCATTTTTACCCTTAATTTCAATCAATTAATTTTGTAAAAATTAAGTTTGTTCTCTAAGATTCCAATCTTCTCAATTTAGCTTAAATTGGGCTTTCAAACTCAATGTTTCACCAATTAAGTCGCTAATAAAATTAATTTGAACATTTTAACTTATAATTAAGTATAATAAAATTAATTATACTTAATTAAATACTTTAATTTGATCTAAATTAATTCTTATTAAGTTTATTTTTATACAAATTTATCTAATAATTATTTAATTTGACCTTGAATTCATTTTGTCTCTCTAGTCTTTAATGCAATAAAGTATGATTAGGCTTCAAATTTAATTTTGTTTGAAACTTCAACTTGATTCTTCTGTGTATATCTAGAACATTTCTAAGTCATTACTAATATTTTAGTTGTTATTTTTTATTTTTTTTAACAAGGAAAGGGTTGCTATTTTTTATTTTTAACAAGGAAAAGGTAAATTTTGAGAAATAACAGAAAAATATGTTATGATGTAATTCTTGGTTGAAGTATTAAAACCTGAAAAATTATGCCCTCAAAATTAATATGCAGCAAAAAGCATTCTCAACTTGAATGATAGATATCGAAAGAATACCACGCAAACCATGAATTTGGTTTCATAAACTTTTTAGGACAGGATTGCATTCATTTCATGCTGGGGAGTGAATTGTGGCATCTTTTCGTCCATAAGACATCTGCTTGTGAAAGCATAAAATGGCAACAGAGTGATCTGTTGTCGGCACCTTACTCCTGTTATTGCGCAACGATTTTTCGTTTCGTTTTATAAAAACGGTAGAAAAGTTAATCTTGAAAACAGCCAAATATTAAATACTGGTGTCTAAATTATCGGCAAGACAAGAGGCGAAGCGAAGGCTTTGAAGATGCGGGTGATCTGTTGCAGAAAATGACGTCAACTATCTAACAACTTGTTAGATTTTGAATTTCCTCGATCAGGAGTTTGAGTTTCTTTAGTTTATTAAAAATTTATATAATCTTTTATGAATTAAATACATGCAAGTTAGTTCAAATATTCAGGTTAAGAAAAAAGAAAAGAAAAGAAGGGGGACTCGTACCTATAGGCTAAATGGAGCATAGTATCCCTCTTACGCATTCATTCGTGGAGGGCCTCTACCAGCAGTCGATTTGAATCTCACGAATAAATAAATAGCACGCCTTTGAATATATTCCCTAAGGCGTCAGATGATGTTGATTATTATCTAAGATTATGTCTTTGATGTTGGTTAAAAGAATCCAAATGTGAAAAGCAATCAACAAATGCGAAGAAAATGATCTGTAAAGCTCACAATCATAGATATAATTAATTAATAGTTTTTCAGAGCATCATTTTCTGAGAAACGCCACCAAAAGACTTCACGAATAGCATCTTAAAAGCACTCCATAATTTATTCAACAACATGAAAGACAATGGTTGATTATTTAGCTTAAGAGCGTCCAAGCATTAAGCAACGTTGGGTGCCTCCACGGCATCGTAACAAGTAACTTGAGTTGAAGTCACCCCGACGCCAGTAGAAAAGCAAAGCTAACACACAGTAGTCAGTACACGGTTGAACGAATATCAATTGGTGGTTAGTGTCCCCACCACTGATGGACAAACACACCGCTGCTTCCAAGGCTCTTGAAGAGGTCCATGCAGTTTCCACCAACTTGATCTGAGCAACTGAGGAACAGCTCATCAATAAAGCATACAGCTCCGCTTTGGAACAGACCAGACAGAAATCTCGGTTCCACCGTCCCTGCTTTCATTTTGACCACCACAAAGTCAGCATGCTGCACTGTTTGCTTAAACCAATCAAGAAAATCAAACCCTTCATCTTCCACAGATTGATCGAACTCTTCAACATCAGGATTAAGAGTATCCCCGACTCCAGCAAGGCCAGGATAATAAATGAAGGCAACACCAGGTTTTTTTAACACCAGAAAGCAGGACCGAAGCGTTATGGTCGACAAAATAAACATTGAAAATGTTGCGATCCACAGGATAAGACGGCAAGAACCAACTTGAAACACTAGAATTCAGATGCTCACCTCCCCCAATCTCGACATGCACTAATCGCTTCCTAGAGGGCATATCAACAAACTTGGGCAAATAAGCTATGTTTTTCTCATGTTCTACTTGCTTATTCTCTGTGAGAGGTTCTAAATTCTCCAAATGAGGTCTATTATTCATGATAAATGGGCAATCAGCAGGTAGCTGGTATTGCTGGAAGTAGCTGACACTGTAAATTCTTGAAAACACTCAGTGTATTATTCTTGATAAATGAGGTCTATTATTCTTGAAAACACTCAGTGTATACTTGTTGACATATGTTGACCAAAAATGACAATAAGCAAAATAAAATCTTAGCAGAATCTGAGTTTATATACAGTATTAGAGTTTGTTTCTTATTATTAATCTAATGGCTATTTTTATTCCATGTAACAGAAAATCAGATATCTTAGAAAAATATCTTGCAATTTTGTTTCTTCTTATTGTATAAATAATCATATTGAAAATCAATAAAGTAGTATGTTTTCTTGCAACTACAATAGCAAAGTTTTGTTTTCTCTTCAATATATACAACATATTAGTATCAAAACTAATTTTCTTGAGGGACTTGTGAGGTTGAGAGATCCTAAACACAACCTTCAAACACTTGTGAGATTGAGAGAATCTAAACACAACCTTCAAATACTTTTAATCTAAACACAACACATCTAGTATGAACTCAGAAATGCCATTTACTGCAGTTGCACCTCCAGTATTTGATGGGATCAATTATCAAGTATGGGCTGTTAGAATGGAAGCCTATCTTGATGCTAATGATGTATGGGAAACAGTTGAAAAAGTATATGAAGTGCCAACTCTGTCAGACAATCCAACAGTTGCACAAATAAAAAATCATAAAGAGAAGAAGTAGAGAACATCGAAAGCAAAAGCAACTCTGTTTGCAGCAGTCTCACCCACCATTTTTTACAAAATGATGACCCTCAAAACAGTAAAGGAAATCTAGGATTTTCTGAAAGGAGAATACGAAGGAAATGAGTGAATCAAAGGGATGCAGACGCTAAACTTAATCTGAGAGTTTGAGTTACAAAAGATGAAAGAATCAGAAACAATCAAGGAATATTCTAACAAACTTCTTAGCATTGTTAACAATGTAAGACTTCTTGGCACTGATTTTTCTGATTCTAGAATTGTTAAAAAAATTCTAGTAATAATTCTAGAGAAGTTTGAGACAACAATCTCATCTTTAGAAAATTCTAAAGATCTGTCAAGCATTACCTTGGCAGAGTTGTTGAATACACTACAAGCATAAGAGCAAAGGAGGCTGATGAGGCAAGAAAGAACTGTAGAGGTTGCATTCTTTGCAAATCTCAAAACAACTGTGATGGTAAGAACAAAAAAAAAAAACAGAACAACAAGTTTGGAGGCTCTGCATTCAACACTAGAAACAATAAAACCAGCAACATTCAAAGCTTTCCTCCTTGCCCTCACTGCGCAACATTCAAAGCTTTCCTCCCTCCCCCCACTGCAAAAAAAAAAAAAAAAACAATCATCCTCAGAATAAATGCTGGTGGAGTCCTAATGCATGTTGTTTTAAGTGTGGTTAGTTAGGGCACATGGAAAAGATATGCAAGACTTAACAACAACAAACTGAAGCCAAAGTTGCCGATGATCAACATCAAGAGGAGCATTTGTTTGTGGTATCATGTTAGCCACAAATAAATTCATAGAAAATTGGCTCATTGATAGTGGCTGTACAAATCATATGACTCATGATGGAAAGCTCTTCACAGAGCTTGATAGAAATATTATTTTCAAAGTCAAGATTGGAAATGGAACTCACTTGAAAGTAGAAGGCAAAGGAACAACAGCCATTGAAACACACTCAGGTTTTAAATTAATTTGAGATGTACTATATGTTCCTGAAATTAATCAAAACTTGTTAAGTGTTTACTAGTTGCTGGATAAAGGTTATAAAGTGTTGTTTGAAGATAAAAGTTGTGTGATTGTAGATGCTGAGGGCATAGAAGTCTTCAATATCAAATGAAAGGCAAAAGTTTTGTGCTGGATTTTAAAAAAGAGCAGGCTATTGTACACAAGGAAGGCAATAATTCATTGCTTTGGCACAAAAGAATGGGGCATTATCGTTATGAAGCATTATTTTTCTTGGAAAAGAATAACATGGTGAAAGGCTTGCCTAAATTAGAAAAAGATCTTCCAACATGTGCTGTCTGTCAATATGGAAAGCTGTCAAGACTTTCATTTCAACAAAGCAAAGCCTGGAGAGCTACACAGAAGTTGCAACTAATTCACACAGATGTTGGAGGACCAATGAACACATCATCTCTAAATGGCAGTAAGTACTATGTTGCCTTTATTGATGATTATTCCAGAATGTGTTGGATTTACTTTATGAAATTCAAAGCTGAAGTTGCCAACATATTTGGAAAGTTCAAGCATGGATTGAAACTCAAAGCAACTGTAAAATTTAGGTAATTAGATCTGATAATGGAATTGAATACACTTTTGAAAAATTTAATAGATTTTGTGAAAATGCAGGCATTGAGCACCAACTAACAACACTGTATTCTCCACAACAAAATGGTGTTGTGGAAAGAAAAAACAGAACAGTGATGGAGATGACGAGATGCTTGCTAATTGATAAAGGACTGCCTAAGAAATTCTGGGCTAAGGTAGCTAATACATCAGTATTTTTGTTGAATAGACTGCCAACAAAAGCCCTGCAGACAAGGACTCTATTTGAAGCCTGGTTTGGCTAAAGCTAATTTATATGAAGATATTTGGTTGTTTATGTTTTTCTTATATTGCTCAAAATAAGAGAGACAAGCTAGACAAGAAGGTTGAAGCTGGGATTTTTATAGGCTACAGTGCTGTTGCAAAAGCCTACAGAATCTACATACCTCAAAGAAACAAAGTAATCATCAGCAGGGATGTTCAGTTTTTCAAATCTGACAGCTGGGATTGGAAAGATGAAAAGCAGATTGAAGATTAAAATCAGAAGAATGAAATAGATGATGTACCTATGAGAGGAACCAGAACTCTTGCTGACATCTATCAAAGATGCAATGTTGCTGCAATAGAACCTGCAAATTATGAAGAAGCTGCAACTGATCAGAAATGGTTAGATGCAATGAAGGAGGAGCTAAAGATGATTGAAAAGAATCAAACATGGGAATTGGTGGACAGACCTCAACACAAAAAAGTCATAGGAGTTAAATGGATTTTTAGGACCAAATTGAATTCTAATGGTTCTGTGAATAAATACAAGGCAAGGCTGGTTGTCAAGGGATATGCTCAGATATTTGGGGTGGATTTTTCTGAAACATTCGCTCCAGTTGCAAGGATGGATACAATAAGGATGCTGCTGGCACTTGCTACACAAAAAGGCTGGACTTTACATCAAATGGATGTAAAGTCAGCTTTTTTTAATGGTTACTTGGAGGAAGAAATCTTTGTTGAACAACCTGAAGGTTTTTCTGTTTCAAGATAAGAGAATCAGGTATATCAACTAAAAAAAGCCTTATACAGCTTAAAGCAAGCCCCAAGAAGCTGGTACAACGGGATTGATACTTGCAAAACTTAGACTTTATAAAAAGTTTAAGTGAATCTACTCCTTACGTAAAAGGAGTTGAAGGACAGATACTTGTTGTATCTCTTTATGTTGATGATTTGTTGATAACAGGAAGCTGTAGAGAGCAAATTGACAAGTTCAAAGAAGAGATGAAGTCTGTTTTTGAAATGACAGACCTTGAAGGGATGGCATTCTTTCTTAGCATGCAAATATTTCAAAAACAAAATGAAATATTTCTATGTCAGCACAAATATGCAAAGGAAATTCTTAAGAATTTTAACATGGAATAATGCAAGCCAACTACAACACCAATGAATCAAAAAGAGAGATTTTGCAAGGAAGATGGAGCTGGAAAAGTGGATGAAAAGCTATACAGAAGCGTAATAGGTAGTCTAATGTATTTGACAGCAACCAGCCCAGACATTATGCATTTTGTAAGTCTATTATCTAGATATATGCATTATGCAAGTGAAATTTATTTTAAAGCAGTAAAGAGAATCCTCAGATAAATAAAAGGCACAACTGATTATGGGATCAAATTCAGTCAAGTTGGAAAATTCAATCTTCATGGCTACTCTGACAGTGACTGGGTGATTAGTACTTAAAAGTGCATTCTAGTGACTGGGCAAGAAACATTGATGATATGAGAAGCACCTTTAGTTATTGCTTTAGCTTTGGTTTAGTTGTTTTTTAATGGAGCTCAAAGAAACAAGAAATTGTTGCTCAATCTACAGTAGAAGCTGAATACGTTGCTGCCACTGCCTCTGCAAACCAAGCAATTTGGATTAGGAAACTATTGGCAGATTTGAATCTAAAGCAAAATGAAAGCACACAACTGTTTGTGGACAACCAAACTGCAATATCGATCTCAAATAATCTAGTATTTCATGGCAGAACAAAACATTTCAAGATTAAATTTTTCTTTCTAAGAGAAGTTCAACATGAAGGAGAAGTAAAGCTGCTCTACTGCAAAACAGAGGAATAACCTGCAAACATCTTAACAAAAGCACTTCCTAAGCTCAAGTTTGAGTATTTGAGACAAAAGTTGGGAGTTTGCAGCTTCAGAGTCAAGGAAGAGAATTGTTGACTAAGAATGACTCTAGAAGCAAAATAAAACTTAGTAGAATCTGAGTTTGTTTATAGTATTAGAGTTTGTTTCTTGTTACTAGTCTAATGGCTATTTTTATTCCATGTAACAAAAAATCAGATATCTTGGGAGAATATCTTGCAATTCTATTTTTTCTTATTATATAAATAATCGTATTGAAAATCAATAAAGTAGTGTGTTCTGCTGCAACTACAACAACAAAGTTTTGTTTTCTCTTCAATATATACAACAACATAACCACTATGAACAATGTTGGAATTCTTTAATAATGATGACATAGGCATGGAAGACCTAATCAGGTTATTGGTGTTAAAACTGTTAACACCAACAAGCATAGCCCTGATTCCACCAGGCTTAAGCACACGCTCGCTCTCGAGCACAACAATGGCTAGGACGGAAATGTTAGGTCCCTAGACAACACAAAATCAAAGGAATCGTCTGCATATTCAAGCTTATAAATCATCCTTTTATGTTTAAGGGAGAAAAAGGGGTGCCTGTGAACCCCATAAGCATTGAGAAACCCTAATTCTCGTAATGCAAAAACTACAGGAGCATATCCTTCACTGACAAAAAGAACTTTTGCACTAGGATCTATGATCCGCATGCCAAGGACCAGAAGCTCTCTAACAACATTAGTAGTCATATTCACACCTTCCTTACCATTATTTGAGCCCCAATTGGCTTCAAGTATCGATTCTTTAACAAATGTGAACCCATAAACATAAAGGGTACATCACATTCATTATACCTCATATAATAAAAAAAATAATTCAGGATCAAACCCAGATAAGAACAATAAGAAAGGAATGATGGACATAACCGTGACAAGCATAAATGTGTGACACGATTAAAAGATTGATGTCTTCTCCTTAGTGTAGAAGTATCAAAATAATAAATAACCCAGTAAGACCAGGATCAAACCACATGGAGATGAACTATATAAAATTATAGATCAAATCACATGGAGATGAACTATATAAAATTATAAACAATAAATGAAAAAGAGTTAAAGAGAATTATTAAGATGCGATATTAATATAAGTATAAACAAGGATAAAATAATTATCAAGGTTAGAGGATCCACTAATGGTATTTCAAACAAGTACAGTATAAATTCTTTTTATTACTCAACTGGAAACCACACACAAAGGAGGTTTTAATTGGATTATAAATTATTAACATAATTATAGTAGTTATCTTATTTAAATACTGCTAATACTTGTAAATGTTAGATATTCATGATGCTTGATATGACCAAAAGATTGATGTCTTCTCCCAAATGTAGGAGTGTCGAAGTAATAAATAACCCAACAAAACTAGGGTCAAATCATAGGGAGGTGAACTATATAAAATTATAAACAATAACAAAAAGGAGTTGAAGAGAATTCTTAAGATATGAGATTAATGTAATGATTAAATAAGGATAAAATAATTATCAAGGTTGGAGGGTTCACAAATGGTATTTCAAACAAGTATAGTATAAACTCTTTTTATTACTCAACT
>NW_011501153.1:10069-10377 GCF_000495115.2 Populus euphratica | reverse complement strand
ATGATTATAACTTATGTTAACAACAAATCAAGTTTCTTTCATAGCTCAGGTGTCAGGTTATGTCACACGGTTGGACAATGAAAGTGTCAAGTATTTGTTGTACCAAGGATTATACAATATGAATCTAGATTAACCATTTAACAAGTAAAGTATTAGAAGTTAAAAAAATAACAAATACAAAATATGTTAGTATCAAATATTAAAGTCCATATTGAGTTTATACTATATTTTTTCTTTCACTATTAGTATAACATTTTCACCTTGACATAATAAACTTAACTAAACATAATGAAAGAGAGAAACATACT
>NW_011501153.1:8385-10008 GCF_000495115.2 Populus euphratica | reverse complement strand
GAAAGGAAATAAAATGTATAAATAAGAGATTAATGAAAGCAAAAATTACCCATTACAAAAATATAAAGAGAGAGCAAAAACATGATCTTGATCTGAAAACCAAAATGCCTAAATGCATGACAAATGCCTAATTTTATAGGCTAAAATTTGAAACTATTGATTTGTTGACTAATTATTGAGTAGGTGGCCACATTTTGACTTTGTGACAATCTTTATCTTCTTATCTGAACAAAATATTATTACTAACATCAAAATTTAAACCAGATTGTCCCACGAAAGATATATGAAATTGTCTCAGTTTTCCAACAAAAAAAAATGAGGTCATTTGGACTTCTAGGACTCGAGATATAGGCTGAATACCGAGAATGTCTGGGCTGTAGGATAGATTTTGACTTCTCTGTTGTTGCGATAATTTAAACTTAAAAATGGTATTTTTGAATTTTAGATTCCTATAAAATTTTTAGGCCTATGTCTTAGCTTTCCATCTATATAGAGAACACCTAAATCCAAGTTCTACAACTCGAGATACCGAGAATGTCTGGGCTGTAGGATAGATTTTGACTTCTCTGTTGTTGCGATAATTTAAACTTAAAAATGGTATTTTTGAATTTTAGATTCCTATAAAATTTTTAGGCCTATGTCTTAGATATTTTTGAATTTTAGATTCCTATAAAAGTTTTAGGCCTATTTCTTAGCTTTCCATCTATATAGAGAACACCTAAATCCAAGTTCTACAACTCGAGACATGACCTAATGACTAATAGTTTTCTAGTTTGGATTGAACCAGTATCTGTTTTCTAGGCTGTTTTCTAGTTTGGATTGAACCAGTATCTGTTTCCTAGGCTTAGTCCTCTCCTTGTCTTCTCAATTTTAGTAGTTAAATTCATCAATTAACCCTTTCATTTATGTGGTAGACCTTCATTTAAGATGAACATTTACCATAAATTAAAGGTGTCTTATATTATTAGATATGTTATTATAAAACATGCTTTAGTTAAGGAGTTATTGATATTTCAGGTGCAAAATGATGATATTTTAACCTTGATAAAAATACACTTTTAAGTACTAATCACACCCCCAACCAGCTTATTACTAGTTCTTAGTAATCAAAGCGTTAAAATAGAAAAACAATTTGCAAGTTCCACAAAACAAGACATTCATCATTCAACTTCCATTAATCTATCCAAATAAATAAATTCTCATTGAATTTATATATTTGCTCAATACCTCTTTACCAAGATATTAGTAAACCTTTCTTTTTATATGCTTAATGTTTAAAAACATAGATGATGATGCTTTTATTGGATGAAAACAATATTTTGTTCTAATGTTTAAAGTTGACTTCTTTGGGTTGAGATTATTATCCTTTTGTTTTTATTTTTCTTCTTCCTTTTCTTAATATATATACAGATAATATAATGCATCTTTAGTTGATGTAACACTCTTTTGGCTAATAATTCCCATACTAGTTGGTCTTAGGGCATTAGGTATTGAGACACCCCTATGTGCTTAGTAACTTGAGTTGCAGATACTAATACATGGATAGTACGATAATTAATTCTGTTAAACTTTTCTCCTTAACCCATGTAACAAGCATTGAGCCAATAGCTCTCAAGTTAGTTG
>NW_011501153.1:3999-8049 GCF_000495115.2 Populus euphratica | reverse complement strand
AATTGGAAACCGCACACAAAGGAGGTTCCAATCAGATTTTATATGTTAACTTGATTACATTAGTCATCTTATTCAATTAATGCTAATACTTGTAAATCTCGTCAAGCATTCATGATTATAACTTATGTTAATAACAATCAAGTTCTTTTCATAGCATAAGTGTCGGTTATATCATAGGGTTAGGCTATGAAAGTGCCAAGTATTTGTTGTACCAAGTGTTATACAATATAAATTTAGATTAACAATTTAACAAGCAAAATATTAAGAGTGAACAAGATAACAAATACAAAACATGTTAATATCAAACATTAAAGTCCATGTTGAGTTTACACTATACTTATTCTTACACCATTAATGTAACCATTTCACCTTAACATAATAAATTTAGCTAAACACAATGAAAGATAGAAGCATAAATAAACAAGATAAGAACATAAATAAGATAAAAGTTAATTCAGTAAAGGAAAGGAAATGAAAAGCATAAACAAGATATTAATGAAAGCAAAACTTAAGCATTACAAAAATACAAAGAGAGAATACAAGAGCATGATCTTGATCTGGAAATCAAGATGCCTAAATGCATGACAAATGCCTCCTTTTATAGGCAAAAATTAGAAACTATTGATTTGATGACTAATTGATGAGTGGGTGACCACATTTTGACTTGGTGACAATCCTTATCTTCTTGTCTGAATAAAATGTCATTGATAACATTAGAATTTAAAGTAGACCTCCACATGAAAGTTCTAGGGAATTGTCTCAGCTTTCCAAGAAAAAAAAAATTGAGTCATTTGGACCTCTAGAACTCAAGATATAGGTTGAACACCGAACAGTGTCTAGGCTGCAGGACATATTCAGACTTCTTTGTTGTTGCTACAATTGGGACTTGAAAACAACCTTTTTAAATCTTGGACTTCCTTGAAAGTTGTAGGGCTATGTCTTACCTTTCCATTCATATAAAGTAGACCTAAATCCGAGATCTATGATTAGTACTTAAAAGTTTATTTTTATCAAGGTTTTATATCATCATTTTGCACTTAAAGTATTAATAACTCCTTAACTAAAGCATATTTTAGTGTAAACTTGATAAAAGGAGGCATTTACCATGCATTCAAGCATCTTGGTCTCTAGATCAAGATCATACACTTGCTTTCTCTCTTTGTATTTTTGTAATGGTTAGGTTTTGTTTTCATTAATATCATGTTTATGCCTTTCATTTTCTTTCCTTTACTTAGTTAACTTTTATCTTATTTATGTTCTTATTTTGTTTATTTATTTTTCTTTCTTTCATTATGTTTAGCTAACTTTATTATGTCAAGGTGAAAAGGTTATAGTAATGGTGTAAGAATAAGTATAGTGTAAACTTAACATGGACTTTAATGTTTGATACTAACATGTTTTACATTTGTTATCTTGTTTAGTCTTTAATACTTTGCTTGTTAAATGACTAATCTAGATTTATGTTGTATAACACTTGGTACAACAAATGCTTGGCACTTTCATAGCCTATACTATATGGTATAACCGACACCTGAGCTATGAAAGGAACTTGATTTGTTGTTAACATAAGTTATAATCATGAATGCTTGACGAGATTTACAAGTATTAGCATTAATCAAATAAGATAACTAATACAATCATGTTAACAATTTATAATCTGATTGGAATCTCCTTTGTGTGTGATTTTCAATTGAATAATAAGAGTTTATACTATACTTATTTGACATACCATTAGTGGATCCTTTAACCTTAATATTTGTTGTTATCATTGTTTAATCATTATATTAATCTTTCATATCAAAGTTCTCATCAACTTTTTCTTCTTCCTCTTTATTATTATTATTAGTACTACTACTACTACTACTACTATTACTACTATTACTATTACTATTACTATTACTACTACTACAACAACAACAATAACAATAACAATAGTAATAGTTGTTGTTATTGTTGTTGTTGTATTTTGTTATCTATAATTTAGATAATTAACCTCCCTGTGGTTCGACCCTAGTTTTGCTGGGTTATTTATTACTTCGACACTTCTGCACTTGGGAGAAGACATCAATCTTTTGGTCGTTTCAAGTTTTTGGCACCATTGCTAGGGAGGTAAATTCATGTATAAATTATAGTATTTATTTTATTTTCACTTTTCACTTTTCTTGTATATAACTTTATTTCTTTTCTCTTGTTTCTTCTTCTCTTGTTTTCTTCTTCCTTTGATTCTATTCCTACATGTGCATGAGAATGTGGTCATATACATTAAGTGGTGGACTTTGTAGAGTATCCTTATCATTTTCAAAAAATATAGCCGAAGAAGATAATCAATCACTTCATAATGAGAATAATGAGAATAACCATGTTAGAACACTTAGAGACCACATGAATCCTACAAGAACAAGTGCACCATCATGCATAGTTTTTCCTCCTGATGCATCTCATTTTAATTTTAAGTCAGACATTATTCAACTTTTACCTTCTTTTCATGACTTAGATTTAGAAAATCCATACTTGCATTTAAGGGAATTTGAGGAGGTCTGCAACACCTATAATAACTTAAATTGTAGCTTGAAAATGCTCCAAATTAGGACACCGCGAGTACTTATGAGGCACCGAGTAAAACTCATCCTCATACATCTAGTGGAGGTATGTACAACTTTAGAAAAAATCATGAACTTCAAGCCAAGTTTGCATCTTTAGCTAGAAAAGTCGAGGCACTAGAATTGAAAAGGAGTGGTCAATTAAAATCTGTTAAAAACATTGTGTATGAAATATGTAAAACAAATAAACATTTAATGAATAACTGTCCAATCTTGCTTTCTTTTAAGGAATGTCTCTATGAACAAGCCCATACTTTAAACAGTTTTCAAAAAGCCAACCACAACCCATACTTGCAAACATATAACCCTAGTTAAAGAAATCACCCAAATTTTAGTTGGAAGAGTGATAATAACAATGGAAAAACTTCATAACCATCGTTTCAGGCACACTAAAATTTCAATCTCATGGATATGCACCTTCTTATGCTTCACCTCCTAGAAGAAATCTTGAGTAAATATTGCATGCATTTATTGAAAAGTAAGAGACAATCAATACTCAATTTACTCAAAGTATGACAGATTTTAAAGTTACTCTTGCAAAATTGACATCTGCTCTCAGTTTTCAAGAGAAATGTAGGTTTCCATCTCAACCACAACAAAATCTCAAGGGGCAATACAATGCAAATGCAAGTAGTTCCGGAAGTCAACACATGGATCAAGTCAAATCAGTCATTACTCTTCGCAGTGGTAAGGCTATTGAAAAACCCATTCTTGAATCTTGTGAGAAAGATGATGTGTCAATCTCTAAAGGTAAGGAAGGGGTTGAATCTGAAAATTACAAAGAAAAGACTGATTCCCTGTCAACACTTCCATTTCCTCATGCTATGATCAAACAAAGGAAAGTTAATCACAACTTTGAAATCTTTAAAACTTTCAAACAGGTAAGGATCAATATACCTTTGTTGGATGTTATTACACAGGTTCCTTCTTATGTTAAATTTTTGAAAGATCTGTGCACTATGAAGAGAAAACAAGTAAGTGTCATTCTTCAAAACAATAATGCTTTGAAATATAAAGACCCTGGTTGTCTTACAATTCCTTGCTTTATTGGAGAACATAAAATTGAAAGAGCATTACTTGATCTTGAAGCTAGTGTGAATTTACTTCCATATTTAGTTTTTCAAAGTCTTAATCTAGGTGAGTTAAAACCAACTTCTGTAACTCTTTTACTTGCCGATAGATTTGTAAAAGTGACTAGAGGAATACTCGAGGATGTGTTAGTACAAGTTGATAAATTCATTTATCTTGTGGATTTTATTGTCTTGGACACATAACTTGTTGAAGCATGTAATTCATTTCCTGTTATTTTAGGACATTCGTTTCTTGCAACTTTTAATGCATTAATTAATTGTAGGAATGGACTAATGAACCTACCATTTGGAAACATGATATTGAAGATGAATATTTTCAACATTTGCAAGCAACTTGGAGATGATAATGAATTACAATA
>NW_011501153.1:0-3603 GCF_000495115.2 Populus euphratica | reverse complement strand
AAAAGGAAATTTTTGAGCGATGTGTAAAACTTTTATTGTGATGATCCTCACTTATTCAAATATTGTTCTGATCAAATATTTCAAAGATGCATTCCTGACAATGAGGTAAATAGTATCATTAAACTTTGTCATTCTAAAGCATGTGGGAGTCATTTCTCGTCAAAAAAGACAGTTGTGAAAATTTTTCAAAATGGATTTTATTGGCCCACCATGTTCAAGGACATGCATGCATTCTGTAAAACTTGTGAAAATTATCAAAAAGTTGATACTAGTTAAAAAGTTTTGTTTTATAATTCTCGACTCCATTTATTCCCTAGAGAGCTAAGATCAAAATGGAGCAGTTCATTTATTGAGAACATGTGTATCCTTATAGGGCCTTTGATATTGAGAATCCAAAGAATAACAATATTTTTAAGATAAATGGACATCGTTTGAAAGCTTACTTTGATAATTTTCCTAGTGAAAATGAATCCACTAGTTTGAATGATCCTATAGATAAAGATTGATTATTTATTTTTCTCACATTGTTTTTGTGTTTTTTTTTTGTGACCGTTGGTTTGCTAGTCTTCTCTCCCTGGTTAAATGAAGGATAACGGTACTCCATGACTCTTAAGTCCGTTCTTTCAATTTCCCATGATAACTGATATCTGTGTATATATTTGTTCAATTCCTTATTCCTTCTCTTCTCTTCACATCTTTTTTCCACTTCTAATCTTAAAAAATGGACACCACTCTTGAAAAATTGAAAAAGTATTTTCCCGCTTTAGTTAAGGAGTTATTGATACTTTAAGTGCTAAATGATAACATAAAACCTTGATAAAAATGCACTTTTAAATACTAATCACTCCCTCAACCACCTTATTAGTAGTCCCTAGTAATCAAAGGGTTAACATAGAATTTTTTTTTGCAAATTCTACAAAGCAAAGCATTCATCATTCAACTTTCATTAATCTCTCCAGATAAACAAACTCTCATTAAATTTATATATCTGCTCAATACCTCTTAAACAAGATATTAATAAATCTTTCTTTTGTGCTTAATATATCAACATATAGTTATAGGGCTTTACTTGACAGAAAATAAAATTTTTGTTTTAATATTTAAGGTTAACTTCCTTGGGTTGAGATTATTATCTTTTTCTTATTTTGTTCTTTTTTATTAATATATATATAACTTAAAAACACAATGCATTTTTAACCCATGTAACGAGCTTTCAACTAATGACTCTAAGACTAGTTGGTCTTAGGGCATTAGGTGTTGAGACACCTCTTTGAGCTTAACAACTCGGGTTGCAAATACTAATATGTAAATAGTGCAATATTTGATTTTCTTAAGCTTTTCTCCTCAATCCATGTAACAAGTGTTGGGTCAATAACTCCCAAGTTAGTTGACTTTAGGGTATTAGGTGTTAAAACACCCTTTTGGGCTTAATTGCTTAGGTTAGGAGGATACAAAACCAAACTTATCTATATTTTTATTATCATCATCTTTTTTTTTTTGCTTTTTTTAAATTATATACAATCCATTTCCCTTAGTTGTTACCTTTAACAAAAGAACATAAATAATGTAATAATCCAATGTGCAACCCACAATTATATGTTAAAGTGTGTGTGTGAAAATAAAGGTTTAAGAATACTTGTAAAATAAGTATATGAGTATAATTAAGTGATAATAATGCGAGAGTTTGTAAACCTGAATATTTCAAGAAGTATTTTGATATACCTTATTCTGAATATTGCAAATAACCATCGAAAAATGTTAACCAAGATACATCTCAAGAGTCAATAAAATTCCTCCTTACTCTGCCATCTTAGTAACAACAGTTTGCAAATGGTTTATGGAAAAAAAAATATTGTTAGTTTTTTTTTAATATTAGCTACTACCCTCTCCCTTAAACCAAAACAAGACATTGTCCTCAATGTCTTAAGGTAGAAAGATAGAGTATAGAAGACATCGCCTGCGGACACTGACAAACTTGAAACACACTTAAACAAATATAAAAAATAATAAAACATAAAATAATATATTGTTAAGAAAACCAAAAGACATAAGGAGTCACAAACGAAGGCTAAAATCCAATTTAAGCTTTTTACGGCTTTTTTTAGTTGACCAATTTATATGACTCATGAAGGGATCAATTATAGGAGCGAAAGATTGTAGTTGGTCAATCAATTGTTCAGTAGTAGTGCCAAAGATGTTAGAAATTCTTGTTTCACAGCATGATCAAGAAAAGAAAACAATTTATCATAAAAACCATTAACATTTAATAGACCTATGGGTTTATGGTGAATGTGCAGTTAGGCCCAAGAGGTAATATGAAAGATCTCTTCCAATGTGCCTAGACCACTTGGTAAGGCAATGAAGGCATCAACGTGTTTAAACATTGTATTCATTCGATTAGATATTGTGGAGACCTGTAGTTCCTCTCCAATTATTTTTTCAATGATGTTTCCTTGTGCTAAAGCTTTAAGGACAACCTCCATAACTTGACTACCTCCTAGAAATACAGCTATTGTTATTCCCCCTATTAACCCAAGGCTCCTTTCCCCATATATTAAATGAATCTTTCTTTTAGCTAGTACTTGACAAAAAGGATTCGCTGATTCTAAAAACTATATTTCCTTTCCATGACTGGATCCACCAAAAACAAAAATGTTTCTTATGTGATGACTTGAGGAACTTACCATTTCTACATACTTCTATATCTATTGAATATATGAGCTGAGTAGATTTTATAGATGAGAACTTGAAAATGCAATTATACGACCTATATGTAGGCGAGCTGAAGTCTCATACTCTCTCTCTCTCTTAATTAATTAATTAATTTTTTATTTTATTTTTTAAAAAAACATGTGTATGTACAAGTAGTCGTGATTGTGGCTCACACCTTCCATTGATTTTACGTCCAAGAACGAGTTAAACGCCTGCTATAGGTCGAGGATAAACTTCTTATCTAGTTTTCTTAAAAACTGGCAAACAGGGTAGTCAGATTCTTAAGACTAAGTCGATCATGTTCTTTATGAAATTGTAGCTATAAATCATGAATTGCACAATGCACATCTCCACTACGATGCGTCTCAAGAGTTAATAGAAGATTATCTAAATATCCTTACTTAGGCCATCCTTAATGAATGGTTTTTTATCTTCATAGTTTATAAATATCATTCCTAAATAACGACATTGTGCATTACAAGTCCATCTAGCATATCGATGACAGACTTTCAGTCGTTTTGCACGATGTTTCTTTACAAAAGTGCTTTTACTTGTTCCAAGCATGTGTGAAATGAAGGAGTTAGAGGACTCACCTGATAATCGGACCTTTGCTTCAATCAACCAGCGAATATCTTCAGGAATTCCATGATTCATTAACAATCTTAATCTTGCACATCTAGCACGGTAAATTTTTGTAATCGCATTTTAAGGCAGAACGGGAAAATACTTTTTCAATTTTTCAAGATTAGTGTCCATTATCAAATGAGAATTGGAAGAGAGATTCAAACAATTGCATAAATATATACACAGATATCAGTTATTATGGGAAATTAAAAGAACCGACTTAAGTTACGGAGTACCGTTGTCCGTCATTTGACCGGGGTGAGTGAA
>NW_011501166.1:53153-55536 GCF_000495115.2 Populus euphratica | reverse complement strand
TAAAGTAGACCTAAATCTGAGATCTATAGCTCCAGATATGACCCAATTACTGAATAGTATTCTGATTTGGACTACATCGACATCTCTTTCCTAAGTTTGGCCATCTCTTTGTCCTTTCAATTTCAGTTCTTAAATTCATCAATCAATCCATTCATTTATATGATAGGCCTACATTTAAAATGAACATTTACCATAAATTAAAGGTATCTTATATTATTACATATATTATTATAAAACATGCTTTAGTTAAGGAGTTATTGATACTTCAAGTGCAAAAATGATGACATAAAACCTTGATAAAAATGAACTTTTAAATACTAATCGAGTGCCTATGGTATCCCAATTTTGAGCATTTGTTGCTAACAAGTCTAAGTACTCCATTTCTTCATCAGGATCCTTATCTTTAAAAGTTCCATTGCATATCAATTCCACCATTTACCTATCTTCAGGTGTTAAATCTTCATAAAAATATGAAACCAATCTCCATGTTTCAAAACCATGATGAGGGCAAGTATTAAGTAAGTCTCAATATCTATACCAATATTAGTAAAATATTTCTCCTAGTTTTTTAGTGAAAGTGGTGATTGATGTTTTGAAAGAGTTTATTCTGTGAGAATGGAAAAACTTTTCAAAAACTATTTTTGCATTTCATCCCAAGCACGAATGGATACTAGTCTCAAATTTTATAGCTATATTTTAACTTTATCTTTTAATGAAAAAGGAAAAAACTTTAATCTAATTGTGTTCATGATACAATTTGAGTCATTATAAGTGTTAAAGAGTTCCTCAATTTCTCTTAAATGCAAGTATGAATTTTTTAAATCTAAGCCATGAAAATAAGGTAAAAGTTGAATAATATCTGACTTAAAATTCAAATGAGATGTATCAGGGAGAAAAACTATGTATGATGATGCACGTTTTCTTGTGGGATTCATGTGGTCACTAAGTGTTCACAAGGTTATTCTCAATTATGAAGCGACTGATGATCTTCTTTGGCCATATTTTCTGAAAATGATGAGGATACCCTACAAAGTCTACCACTTAATGTATGTGTCCACACTCTTATGTACATGTAGGAATAGAATAAAAGGAAGAAGAAAACAAAAGAAGAAGAAACAAAACAAAAGAAACAAAGTTAGATATAAGAAAAGTGAAAAGTGAAAATAAAATAAATACTATAATTTGTAAAATAATTTATCTCCTCGGCAACGACGCCAAAAACTTTACACGACCAAAAGATTGATGTCATCTCCTAAGTGTAGGAGTGTCAAAGTAATAAATAACCCAGCAAGATCAGGGTCTAACCACATAGAGGTTAATTATATAAATTATAAACAATAATAATATAACAACAATGACAATAACAATAATAATAATAATAGTAATAGTAATAATAATATTAATAATAGTAATAATAAAGAAGAAGAAGAAGAAGAAGAAGTTTATAAGAACTTTAAGATGAAAGATCACTATGGGGATCAAATAATGATAAAAACAAATGTCAAGGTTAGAGAATCTATTAATGGTAATTCAAACAAGTATAGTATAAACTCTTTTTAATACTCAACTAAAAACCACACACAAAGAAGGTTCTAATCGAATTATAAATGGTTAACATGATTTACATTAGTTATCTTATTTGAATAATGCTAATACTTGTAAATGTTGTCAGGTATTCATGATTATAACTTATGTTAATAACAAATCAAGTTCCTTTCATAGCACAAGTGTTAGTTATACCATATGGTTGGGTTATGAAAGTACCAAGTATTTGTTGTACCAAGTGTTATACAACACAAATCTAAACTAACTATTTAACAAGTAAAATATTAAAAGTGGATAAAATAACAAATACAAAATATGTTAGCATCAAACATTAAAGTGCATATTGAATTTACACTATACTTATGCATTTTTCACCTTGATATAATAAACTTAACTAAATATAATAAAAGAGAGAAATATAAATAAATAAGATATGAACATAAATAAAATAGAAGTTAACTAAATAAAGGAAAGAAAAAGAGAAGCATAAACAAGAGATTAATGTAAGTAAAACTTAAGCATTACAATAAAGACAAAGTAAAAGCATTATCTTGATCTAAAAACTAAGATGTCTAAATGCATGACAAATTCCTCCTTTTATAGGAAAAAATTAAGAACTATTGATTTGATAACTGATTATTTAGTGGGCGGCTACATCTTGACTTGATGATAATCCTTATCTTCCTGTCTGCCAAAAACATCATTGCTAATGTCTGAAATTGAACAAGCTTAAATCATGAAAGTTTTAGAAAATTATCTCAGCTTTTCTTAAAAAAAAAAAATTAAGGTCACTTGGGCTTCTAAAACTCAAGATATCGGCTAAAAACTGAAAAGTGTC
>NW_011501166.1:46079-52590 GCF_000495115.2 Populus euphratica | reverse complement strand
CCTGTTGGACATAACTCTAAATCAAACCATTAGTTCAAGTTAAAACTTTATTAAAAGAGGTATTTTTCTATGTTATGGTAAACTTTCAAGTCAATCATAGTTCAGGAAAGCTTTACGATATGGGTCAGAATAGGCTGTATGAATTTTATTTTTTACTTCCTTTTGACTTATAAACTTTCTATTCGGCAAGGATTATTTGCCTACAAGGATGTGACTACTTGTTTTAGGAATCTACTAGTTTTACAATGGTGTTTAATGGGTTGTAACATAATTGATTTCTTATAAGGATTCTTTATTCATTCTAGCTACACAATGAAATAAGGATTGATGATATTTAATGACAAATTGGTTAACTTATTTTGTGGAGTTTCTTAATCCTAAAAGGAAGGTCAAAGGAAGACAACAAAGGTTTCCATGTTTTTAAAGTATTCTTTAAAGTTACAATTAATTATCATAGACAAACATGGAAATTAAAGTTCAGACAATTTCAGCAATCAATTGCATAACTTATTTTGGATATATCTAAAGGTTGCAATAAAAACCCGTGTGTTTTTAGGATGAAAATCTCATTCATGACATTATTTAAACTAAAATATTTATCTATCTTAGATTATTTTGTTTAATTAGGTGCAATAATTTTAGTTTGTGTAATTTTTTATTTTTATTATTTTCTTCATGTTTTGGCTTAATTAATACTTGATATTCAACTAAGATCTAAGGCTTGCTTGGATTAGTGTCTTGGGCTTATCATTATAGGTTTTAGGTCAATTTTATAAGCGAACCAATTTAGTTTACAATGGTAGATCTATTAGTGTTACTTTCTAAGAGTATTTATACTCTTTATAAGCCTAAAAATTAGGTAGTTATTAAAGAATATCATTCTGAATTTTCAACTTGTGTGCAAGACTAATTCTTGCATTCTTTGGTTATTGAAAGAAATAAATCGACTTATCAAATATTAACTGACTTCGTAACATCATTCAATTTAATTCCAATAGTACTAGTGTTTTGAGATAAATTTTCATTGTGTCACACTTTTATTAGACCTTTTTTAACTTTTCAAGATTAAATTTCAATTTCAATTATAAGTTGTATGACTATTAGATCACAAGTTTCACATTAACACCTCATAGTCTTTAATGGTATGTGTGACACGACCAAAAGATTGATATCTTCTCCGAATACAAGAGTGTTGAAGTAATAAATAACTCGACAAGACTGAGGTCGAACTATAGGGAGGTTAACTAAATAAATTATAAATAACAATAATACAACAACAATAACAACAACAATAATAATAATAAAAAAAGAGCTTTGATATGTGATATTGATATAATGATTAAACAATGAAAAAAACTAAGGTTAAAGGATCCACTAATGGTATTTCAAACAAGTATAGTATAAACTCTTATTACTTAAATGGAAACCACACATAAAGGAGGTTCCAATCAGATTATAAATTGTTAACATGATTATATTAGTTATCTTATTCGAATAGTGCTAATACTTGTAAATATTGTTAGGTATTCATGATTATAACTTATGTTAACAACAAATCAAGTTCCTTTTATAGCATAAGTGTCAGTTATACCATACGGTTGAGCTATGAAAGTGCCAAATATTTGTTATACCAAGTATTATACAACACAAATCTAGATTAACCATTTAACAAGTAAAGTATTAAAAGTGAACAAGATAAAAAATACAAAACATGTTAGTATCAAACATTAAAGTCCATATTAAATTTACACTATACTTATTCTTACACCATTAATGTAACTTTTTTACCTTGACAAGATAAACTTAACTAAACATACTAAAAGAAAGAAATATAAATAAATAAGATAAGAAAAAAAATAAGATGAAAGTTAACTAAGTAAAGGAAAGGAAATGTGAAGCATAAACAAGAGATTAATATAAACAAAACTTAAATATCACAATAAAGAGAGAAAGAACATGATCTTGATATGAAAACCATGATGTCTAAATGCATGAAAAATTCCTCCTTTTATAGACCAAAATTAGAGACTATTGATTTGTTGATTGACTGTTGAGTAGGTGACCAACTCTTGACTTTATGACAATTATTATCTTTTTTTTTAATAAAATATCATTGCTAACATCAGAATTCGAATAAACTTAAATCATGAAAGTTCTAGAAAATTGTCTCAGCTTTCTAGGAAAACAAATTGAGGTCATTTGAACTTCTAGAACTCAAGATATAGGCTGAACATTGAACAATGTCTAGGCTACAAGACAGATTCAGACTTCTCTATTTTTGCTAAGATTTGAACTTTCAAACAACAAAATTGAGTCTTCCCTTCTACATGAATATTTTAGGACTATGTGTTAGCTTTTCATTCATATACAGCAGACTTAAATCTAAGATCTACAACTCTAGTTATGACTTAATGACCAAACAATGTTCTAGTTTGGGTTAAACCAACATCTCTTTTCTAAGTTTGGCCATCTCTTTATCTTTTCAATTTCAGTACTTAAACTTATTAATCAATCCTTTTATTTATATGATAGGCCTGCATTTAAAATAAACATTTACCACAAATTAAAGGTATCTTATATTATTAGATATATTATTATAAAACATGCTTTAGTTAAGGAGTTATTGATATTTCAAGTGCAAAATAATATATAAAACCTTGATAAAAATACACTTTTTAGTAATCACACCCCCCAGCTAGCTTATTACTAGTCCCTAGTAATCAAAGCATTAAAATAGAAAAACAATTTGCAAATTTCATAACGCAAGTCATTTATCATTCAACTTCCATTAATCTATTCAGATAAACAAACTCTCATTAAATCTATATATCTACTCAATACCACTTAAATAAGATATTAATAAAACTTTTTTTTGTACTCAATATATCAACACATGGTTATAGGGCTTTATTTGGAAGAAATTTTTTTTTTGTTCTAATGTTTAAGGTTAACTTCCTTAAGTTAAAATTATCATTTTCTTCTTTTTTTACTTTTTTTAATATATATATACATATAACTTAAAACATAATACATCTTTAACCCACGTAACGAGCTTCCAGCTAATGACTCTTAGACTAGTTAGTTTTAGGGCATTAAGTGTTGAGACACCCCTATGAGGTTAGTAACTCAAGTTGCAGATACTGATACATAGAAAGTGCAATGTTTGATTCCCTTAAGCTTTTCTCCTTAATCCATGTAACAAACATTGGGTCAATAGCTCCCAAGTTAGTTAACTTTAGGGTATTAAGTGTTAAAACACCTCTTCAGGCATAAGTGTTTAGGTTAGAGAGGCTACAAAATCAAACTTATCTATGTTTTTATTATCATCATATTTTTTTTTTACAGTTTATATATTATCCCTTTCCTTTAGTTATTACTTTTAACAAAAGAACATAAATAATGTAATAATCCAATGTGCAACCCACAACCATAGGTTAAAGTGTGTGTATGAAAATAAAGGTTTAAGAATAATTGTTAAATGAGTATATGAGCAGAATTAAGTGATAACAATGCGAGAGTTTGTAAACTTGAATATTTTAAGAAGTATTCTAATAGACCTTGTTAAGAATATTTAATAAGATGCATCTCGTGAGTCATTTTAACAAAAAGAACTCTTTTATTCTGTCATCCTAGTAACAACAGTTTTGAAAAGAACTCTTTTATTCTGTCATCCTAGTAACAACAGTTTTGCAAATGGTTTATGAAATAGAAAACACTGTTAGTTAATTTTTTTTGGTAATATCAACTACTACCCTTTCCCTCAAACCAAAATGAGATATTGTCCTCAATGTCATAAGGTAAAAAGGTAGAGTTACAAGACATTACCTGAAGTAATGAACATTGACAATCTTGAAACATATTTAAACAAATATAAGAAATAACAAAACAAAATATTATGCTATTAATAAAAACAAAAGATATAAATTTTTACAAACTAAAACTCAAATCATAGTTGTGGTTGTAGCTCACATCTTCTTTTGGTTTTATGTCCAAGAATGACTTAAACACTCTTTATGAGTTGGGGATAAGCTTCCTATCTAATTTTCTTAATAATTGACTAACAAGATCTTTTTTAGTCAAATTCCCAAGACTAAGTCGATCATGTTTTTTTATGAAAATTGGGCCATAATTCATGAATTGCATGATGCACATCTCCACTAGGATGCGTCTCAAGAGTTAATAGAAGATTATCTAAAGACTCCTTACTGAGGCCATCCTTAATGAATTGTATTTTATCTTTACGGTTTATGGATACAATTCCTAAAGAATGATATTGTGCATTACAAGTACTCTTCACGTTTTATAGATACAATTCCTAAAGAATGATATTGTGCATTACAAGTCCATTTCGCACATCGATGATAGACTTTCAGTCTTTTTGCATGATGTTTCTTTGTAAAAGTGCTTTTACCTATCTCAAGCATGTATGAAATAAAAGAATTGGAAGACTCACCTGATAATTAGATCTTTTTTTTCAATTAGCTAGTGAATCTCTTCAAGAATTTCATGGTTCATTAACAACCTCAATCTTGTACACCTAGCTTGGTAAATTTTTGTAATCGCATTTTACGGAAAAGCAGGAAAATACTTTTTTAATTTTCAAGAGTGGTGTCCATTTTTTAAGATGATAAATGAGAAGTGGAAAAGATATGCAAATAAAAGAGAAGGAACAAGGAATTAAAGAAATATATACAAAGATATCAATTATCATGGGAAACTAAAAGAACCGACTTAAGAGTCATGGAGTACTGTTATCCAACATTTAATTGGGGTGAGAGAGACTAGCAAATGAAGAGTCATAAAAAAAAAAATGTGAGAAAAAATAAAATAATGTCCATTTACCTTAAAAACATCATCTTTTTTTGGATTCTCATTATTAAAGACCTTATACGGATACACATGTTTCTCAATAAATAGATCACTCTATCTTGATTTTAGCTTTCCAGGGAATAAATGGAGTCGGGAATTATAAAGCAAAACTTTTTTACCAGTATCAACTTTTTGATAATTTTCACAAGTTTTGTAGAATGCATACGTGTCCTTGAACATGGTGGGCTAATAAAATCCACATTGTAAGATTTTTGCTCTTGTCTTTTTTGATGAGAAATGAGTCTCACATGCCTTAGAATGACAAAATTTCATGACACTACTTCCCTCATTGTTAGGAATGCATCTTTGAAATATTTTATCACGACAATATTTGAATAAGTAAGGGTTATTCTAATAAAAACATTTCACTTCGGTCAAAATTGAAATAAGATGCATCACGAGAAAAAACCATGCATGATGATGCACTTTGACACGACTAAAAGATTGATGTCTTCTCCCAAGTGCAGGAGTGTCGAAGTAATAAATAACCCGGCAAGACCGGAGTCAAACCACAGGGAGGTTAATTGTACAAATTATAAATAACAATTATAAACAACAACAATAGTAACAATAACAACAATATTAACAGTAGCAATAATAATACTAATAATACTAGTAGTAGTAGTAGTAGTAGTAGTAGTAGTAATAGTAATAGTAATAATAATAATAATAACAATAATAAAGAAAAGAAAAAGAAGAAGAAAAAGAAGAAAAGTTGATGAGAACTTTGAGATGGAAAATTAACGTAAGGATTAAACAATGATAACAAACAATGCCAAGGTTAGAGGATCCACTAATGGTATGTCAAACAAGTATAGTATAAACTCTTATTATTCATTTGGAAACCACACACAAAGGACGTTCCAATCAGATTATAGATTGTTAACATGATTACATTAGTCATCTTATTCAATTAATGCTAATACTTGTAAATTTCATCAAGCATTCATGATTATAACTTATGTTAACAACAAATCAAGTTCCTTGCATAGTTCAGGTGTCGGTTATACCATACAATATGGGCTATGAAAGTGCCAAGCAATTGTTGTACCAAGTGTTATACAACATAAATCAAGATTAGTCATTTAACAAGTAAAGTATTAAAGAGGGAACAAGATAACAAATACAAAACAGGTTAGTATCAAACATTAAAGTCCAGATTGAGTTTACACTATACTTATTCTTACACCATTAGTGTAACCTTTTCACCTTGACATAATAAAATTAGCTAGACATAATTAAAGAAAGAAAAATAAATAAATAAAATAAGAACATAAATAAGTTAAAAGTTAACTAAGTAAAGGAAAGGAAATGAAAGGCATAAACTTGATATTAATGAAAGCAAAGCATAAATATTACAAAAAATACAAAGAAAGAAAGAAAGAGCATGATCTTGATCTGGAGACTAAGATGCCTAAATGCATGGCAAATGCCTCCTTTTATGGCTAAAATTAGGAACTATTGATTTGATGACTAATTGATGAGTGGGTGGCCAACTCTTGACTTAGTGACAATCCTTATCTTCTCTTGTCTGCCCAACACGTCATTGATAACGTCAAAATTGGAGCTACTCGAAAACATGAAAATTGTAGGCAATTGTCTCCGCTTTCTTGTGTAAAAAATTCAGCTCATTTTGACTTCT